>NC_064284.1:58559743-58682847 GCF_019186545.1 Solanum stenotomum | reverse complement strand
TCTTCTTCTTCTTCTTTCAAGGCTTGTCAAGAATTTTGAGAGGTAGTTTGCTTGTCATTCCGACGGGCCCTCTTATTCCTTTATTTTATGTTTTGTTCTACTTTATAAATAAAGACATTGAGACTTGTATTTATCTTTCTAATTATGTATTTACTTTAGTGGCTTGTACACGGGACAATCAGTTTTGGGGTTATTTAAGAATGAATAAGTTTTCCGCTTTTATCTTGTTCTTGTTTTATCTTTCCGCTTTCTTTTATTTTGTTGTGTTGAGGCTAACTTGTCTTTGCTGAAATAGAGAAATATCATCATGTCCATTTTTGGGTCGTGATAGTCCATGATGAATACTTATATCACTCAAATTCCGTCCAAATTAAAACTCAACTTACGTTATTGCAATAAGGTAATATAATAGTTCCAATAATTCTTATTTATTGTTATGGTTCGCTTTGGTCATGTAATGATTACTTTAAAATTAAAATTCATTCATTAATAATTAAGTTAGGAATGAAGATATTCGGGATAAGGTAGAAGACTTATGTCGAAGATAATGTGATAAGTGTGACTGGTATGGTTCAAACATGTAAATAGGAGTGGTGAATATGTCCAAGTTAGGAGGTATGAAAGGTTGGACATAGTAAGCTTAAGGAGGGATAGATGTAGACCTAAAAAGAACTGGGGTGGGGTGATTAGGCAAGATATGACATGACTACTCACACAAAACATATTTACCCTTAATAGGAATATATGAAGGTCGATGATTAAGGTACAAAGCTAGTTAGTAGTCTATAATTCCTTTCTTTTTCTTATTATTAGATATCTATCACTATCTATTATTTCGCCTTAGTATTTTATTTATCTTGTTGTTTTTGTTTGTTAATGTTTCTTTTTCACCGTTTGTTCTGTTGAGGTTCTTTTAGAAATAATTTTTTTACCTTCTTAAAGATAGTGATAAAGTTTATGTACACTCTACCCTATTCAAATCTCACATGTGAAATTGCATGCAAGTTTGTTGTTGTTGCAGTCATATTTTAAGTTTACACCCACTCCAATTAACCAACTTTTATTTTGCAACATTGTTTATATATCCAGAATACCATATGATACATTTACCGTAAATAATGTGTCGACCTTGTATAAAACTGTATAGGCTGTATTTATATGAACTTGTATATTATTATACAAAATTATATATAATATTATACAAACTTATATAAAAATTGAGTTTCATCTCTGACGAAGTCCAACAATGAAACTTCATTCGAAATGAGTCAAATCAGCTTCTATCAAATATCTTCAAATTTTAACCACAACTTCCAAATGACATCCCCAACAAACCTAAAGTATCAAAATTTTCAACAAATCACAAAATCATTTGAGAGTTTCAAGCTTCTGAAACCCCAATTATGAAGTTTTTAATTATTATATTTTACTTTCGTTCACCCTACAATAGTTAAATATGTGATATGTCACTATCAATTAGTTTCTAAAAATAAAATATGCAAATCATAATCAGAAATTAAGAAATTATTACCTTTTTTCCAATTATTTCAATTATACAAAATAAGTTAAATATGGTAAGATTTGAAAATATGATCTCATTTTGATTATATATAGACTTGGATTAAGTGATATATGTAAATATCATACATTTTGAAACTGAGTCTCCTACGTATACAAGCAGAACATTTTCTTTTAGTCTCTTGTTTCTATTGAACAATCAATAAATCAGAAGCAAATGCTAACATATTAATTGTACATTTGAAAATTACAAAATAGGTCAAAGCTTGCTCCAATTGGAATGTCTTTAGCTACTCTCTTTCTTTGAATATTGAACATTTGTAATCCTTAAGAAGCAAATGGAAGATTGAAGTATTTTCCACACGTGGTAGTTGATTTGTGAACTTTCCATAAATAGAAACTAATAGTAAATCAATTACCATACAGTTTTCTACTTTTTGATTGTTTCTTTCTATGAGTAGCAAATAAGTGGTGTTATAGAAAGGTGTGAAAGTGTGATAAAATTTAGCAATGTTTGATGAGGTAATAACCTAAGATGACAAGACTTGTAAAAACTTCATTTCTTGGATAGATAATTAGATATCAACAAGTTTCTATACTAAGAAATTGGTAGGTTGGACTAAAGTTCTTCTCTTATCCATTTCATTGACTAAAGAGACAATAAGAAGATCTCAATTTTGACATTACAATCTACAAATAGATAATGTCATAAAGATGTAAAAAACTCAATAATACATTATAAATAGAGGTGGCAATTATATGTATTATTAAGAAAGTTGCTTCCTTGGGAAAGAAACTTGAGAAAGATTCAAGGTGCATTGACTTTTCTTTCTTAAGGATGGTGATTTTTTTTATAATCGATATCAAATTTGATATTTTGGACTGGTAAAAGAAGAATTAGAAAAAATATCTCAAGAGTGTTTTATAAGCAACATTATTCTTTACGTCTGATAAGAGAAGATATCCAAGTGTATTACACTGTCGTAATAAAGCCTTTCTATAATTATATTTTTCACGAAAAAAGGTCAAATATATCTATGAATTATAAGAAAAGGTAAAAAAAAAAATCTTCAATTAGCTCGCTTTGATCATTTAATAATTACTTTAAACTAAGATTCATCCATTAATCTTAATTAAGTTAGTAAAATGAGAATTTCGTTATTATTATTTATTTTTATTTTGTACTTCATTAATTAATTTGATGCAATTAAAAATTTTCTACATACATTGTCACTTAAATACCTTACAATGGGTGTGATAAATTATAACTAATATTTAAAATTTAAAAATTCAAATTAAAGAAATTTAACATTATACAGATTTTTTTGAATTTGTTATTACTTTATTTATTTCCTGAAAATTCTATTCTATGTTCAATAAATATTTATTTTGACAAATAAAGAGCTTATATTAATTACCAAAAGCATTACAACTCTGAGGGATGACACAATTTGTCGTCTGGTTCCATAGACAGACATATTATCAATTTGATTACGTTTTTAGACAGTAAACCTATACACCAAACAAGCCTTATCTTTGATGAGCTGTAATCTTTCTACATATGATAGGCACTTGTTCATCCATGTAGTTATATATATTTAATATTAACTTAAGGTCATTTGAATTAAGTTTTATTTACTCTTATAGTATCATTAATTAATGGGTAATTTCTCAACAAGAAACCTTAATAATATATATATATGTATATATAATTTCTTAACAAGAAATTGTAATGATACCAGAACAATATACATATAGTATCATTGACTAATGAGTAATTTCTGAACAAGAAACCTTAATGATACCACAACAATATACATATACTCTTATAGTATTATTGACTAATGAGTAACTTCTAAACAAGAAACCTTAATGATACAAATATATATATATATATATATATAGACTCAACAAGAAACTTTAATGATACCAATATATACATACATACATACTGATTTAATATCAGTTAAGTGAAATTATCAACCTTAATGATACTAATACAGTACATAATATTGATTTAATATCAGTTAAGCGAAAATTATCAGCCTTAATGAAGGGGAGAGGAGGTATGAATTGTAATTATTTATGAGAGAATGAGTATTTCTTGAATTACTTTGGGTTTGGTTATGAACATGTAATTATTTTGGGTTTTTATGGCCCATTTATGTAGTTTTCCCATAATTTAGGGGTCTAAAAATTAAGCCCAACTATAGGTAACCCATTCAATTCGCCCATAATTTAAGGGTTGGGGATCAAGATAATTTGAATGCGGTTCAACCTCAACCCATTCAAGCTTTTAACCCATTTTAAGAGAATCTTCAATTGAGCCTAATTTAATCTCTAATTTTAATTTGTTTTAAGATGTTTTATTTGCATTGATATAATGTATATTTCTATGTTGAAGGTATGAATTACTATCTATTTTATATCTTTAAGATTTTATCCATCCGTAACTTCTTTTTAAAAATTTCTTGAGTTGAAATTCAAATTTTGGTTTACACTTAAA
The DNA here is from genome assembly GCF_019186545.1 of Solanum stenotomum. Lineage (NCBI taxonomy): Eukaryota > Viridiplantae > Streptophyta > Magnoliopsida > Solanales > Solanaceae > Solanum > Solanum stenotomum. The sequence goes on along the minus strand of NC_064284.1, from coordinate 58,678,823 downwards.
TAAAAATATATTATAATTATAGAGATTAAGCGAGTCAAATTTGGCGGGTTAAGACCCAACTCAATTTTAAACCCATTTGAGCCCAAATTAAACTTGGGCAGGTCAGGACCCAACTCAATTTCTATTTCAATCCACTTTAATATCTCTAATTTCAAACCAACCCGCTCATTCGACACTCCTAGTTTAATTTGTTGTGTGGTTTAAGGGACAAATATTAATTTCGTGACTTTGGTGGTGGTGGTGATTGGGGGGAGGGGGTTGATACATAGTCAATCCCGGGGAAGGTTTTAATACACAGTCATATTCTTAAATATGTAATGATATTTCATTTAGAAACTCAAATTAAGTCATGTTTCAATCGAACACCTCAACTTCCAATAATGTGTTCCAATTAGACACTTATTTCAGTTCATATTTCGGAAAAATGCATGCTTTCATTCGTCTATATAAGGTAAGTAAGTTAAATGAGATGTGATAATTTTATAGTTAACTTAACTACCTAAAAGATGAATGAAAACATGCACAAATTTTTTTCCAAAATATTAACGGTGAGTGTCTTATTGGACCAATTTATTAAAAGTTGAGTTGTTCAATTGGAACATATCTTAGCTCGACTCTCTAAATAAAATATCCTTACAAATTGAGAAGTTGGCTATATATTCAACCAAAAAAAAAATAAAAAAAATGAAAGTTTATTCTTGTTTTTATTAAAACAACTAAGAATTTAGAAACATATGCACTAGTAATGTTATGTCTCTCTCTGTCTACTCACACATGACACATAATATACATATAAAATTATAATTAATTATAATACAAGGTCATAATATTGTCTTGTCTGTTTTCCTTGCGGGTCTCTTTGTCTATAAGCCACACATTGACAAGTACTTGTAGAATATAAAGGCTACCTTACTCCAATTGAAATGTCTTAATCTACTCTCTTTTTCAGAAAATTTAATTTTTGTAATCCTAAAGAGGCAATTGGAAGATTAATGTATCTACTTTTAATGAATATTTCAAAAACGCTTCTTAAAATGTTGAAAGTTATTTTAAAAATAAGTAGTTATGTATTTAGATAAAAGTGTTTAAGCTAGAAAAAAAATATTTCTATATTTGGTACACGAGTATTGTTAAACACTTTTTTGATCTGAAATACCTTTAAAGTTGTTAACATTATAAAAAGCTAATTATTAAAAAATATATTTCTAAAATAAATCGAATTAAAATTAATTTTTATTTTAATTCAAATTTCATATAAATTGATTATATAAATAAATTTATATGTGTAAGTTATTTTTAATTTTTAAAATATATAACTTTGATATAGAACATGTAAAATTGAGATGATTTTTCAATTATATGTATAAAAATGACTATATCTCCTTTTTACCACAAATAATTTATAAGAAAAAACTAAGAGAAAAAGAAAACAATTTAAAAGAAAAAAAAGAGCAAGAAGAGGAAAAGAGCGGAAGAAAGAAACAACAACAACAAGAAGAAAATGAAAAGACAAAAAGTAGGAGGAAGATAATATAGATATTATAAAAAAACATTGAAGATAAGGAGGTAAACTTGTTGGTCAAATATAAATTGCTTTTAAGCTTAAAAAAAAATGGGAGGGACCAATTTTTAATTCAAGACTTAAAGTAAATTTCAACTTTTTTATAAAAAAAATTGTTAAACACTTCCAAAAAAATAATCAAAAGGTAGATGATAATGAGAAGATGTTAACGAATGCATATTATGAAGAACCCTTTAAGTTATGAATTTACTGGAAGGAAGATTTCCTCCTAAAGGAGTACACAACCATGTCTTGAATATAGAAAATGGAAGAGTCAAATTAATTAGATAATGTGGTATCTAATTAGAAAGAAGAATTGATTAGTTCTATAATAAGAACTCAGACCAAAACAGTAGGAAAAACATGTTAAATGATTTACAAAGCCTTGTTCTGAAATATAAGGTTTGTTAAAATTCAGAATGTTTTTCATAGGTTTTAAACGCTTAATAAACATCATCAGTTTTTTCTAGTTGCCTTGATGAAACCTTTTTAATTAAGACATTAGGAAAATTAAAAGATTGGGCATACAATATGTTAATTATAATGCTAATGACCAAATTTAGATATTTGTGAAAGATAATATTCAGATAGGGGTTGTATCTAACTCTGCACAACAATTGACTTAATAATTAATACTTGACAATGATAATCAGTTGTGGATGGCTATGGTGTATGCAAAGTGTTATGCAGTGGAGAGACTAAGTTTATGAAAAGATCTATATTATATTGGTTACAACTATTCAATGCCTGCCTTGGATGATTGGTGAAGACTTCAATGTTATTCTGAGGGCTAAGGAAAAGATTGGTAGACTTTATATTTATTCACATGAATATGAGTACTTTACTTTTTATATCAATTTTTGTGAGCTTTTTGACTTACAACTTTCTAGCAATCCTTTTACATGGTAGAATATATATAGAGCGGATGAATAATGTATTTTTAAGAGACTTGATAGGGTTATCATTAATCAGATATGAAGTATTTGACGTCTGATCATGCTCCTTTATTTATTTCCTATGAAGGCTTAGCTCAAAATTATGTCTAACCTTTTAGGTTTTTAAAATTTTGATCTGAGAGTGTTGATTTTAAAGAATGGGTACAGAAGAGTTGGGAAGCTGAGGTTTCTAGTGATGTCAGAAGACCAAGTTAGCTTTGACTGAGTGGAGCAAGAACAAGTTTGGTGATATATTTAAAGTTAGACTAGAAGAAGAGTTGTTTGAAAAGGTTCCTACTGCATCCAATAGAATGATTTTTTCAATCTAAATTGCATTTGCATTATGAATAGAAGTTTTGCAGACAAAAGGCAAGCATCTAATGACATACAGGGAGGGATAAAAACACTAAATTTTTTCATTATTTGGTAAAGAAAAAAAAGGAAGAAACTCTCTCTTAAGAGAATCATAAAATATGTTCCTGGGCAAAAGAAAATGATAATATTGCTACTAAAGCTTTGAATTATTTTTCAGAATAATTTTCTGAGACTGATGTTAATGAAAATTGATACTCATACTAACTTGCTCTTACTGCCTAAAAAGCGGTTAATTAATATATGTTCAGACTTAAGACCAATTAGCTTAAGTAATTTTATTGACAAAGTTATTTTCTGACAGGTTGGAGGGAATATTACCAAGGTTAGTTTCTTAGAATCAATCTGATTTTGTGAAGGGAAATAATATTGTTGAGAATGTGCTATAGGCTAAAATTTTTTTTTACTGATATAAGGAAGAGGGACAAGCCTGTAAATATGGTGATCAAGCTTGACATAAAAAAGACATGATAGAGTGAATTGGAAGTTTTAAATAACTGTTTTATCTCTAATATGTTATGATGATTTAGTTCTTGATTTGATTTGAAGGATTGATTTGTGGCTATAATAACTGTTATTTTATCCTTATAAATGGACAAGCTCATAGTTTCTTTCATTTTAGTAGGGCATTAAGCAGGGGATCTCTTATCACTTATTTTATTTATTTTGTCTGCTGAAGTTTTATTCACAATCCTAAATCATTTGTTTTATTACAATGAAATTCATAATTTTAAATGCCTAAATGGAGTGACATTTAAATAATCTTGCTTATGCAGATGATATTATTATTCTTGCAACATTAGAAAATACCTCACTTAAATTGATGATGCAGGTGTTGCAGAAATATGAGAATCATTCATGTCAGAAAATTAATAGGGAGAAAAGTCTATTCTGCATGTTTAGTAAGACTACTATTGAATTAGTGAAGGTGTACTATTGATTTTCTGAGGGGTAATTTCCCCTTAGCTTATCTTGGTTGTCCTATAGGGCATGCCAAGAGAAGGAAAAATGATTTTGCAGAATTGATTAAGAAAATTTCGAATAACTTACAGATTTGGAAGTTATCTTTGGAAGTTATCTTTGAAAGTAAGGTTATGCTTATTAATCATGTACTGCAAAATATGCCAATTTATCTATTATCTGTTAACATGCCTCCTAAATGTATTATTTATGATATTCATAGAGTTTTTACAAAATTTCTATGAAACATTAAAGAGGAATTGAAAGAGCAAAGCATTGGGTGGCTTAGGAAGACATGTCTCAACCCAAAGAAGAAGGAGGGCTAGGGTTTAGGTCTTTGTTTGATGTTTCACAGGCATACTTTGTCAAAATTTGGTGAAATTTCAGGACCTAAATTTCTTTATGATCTAATTTCTTATGGAACAAGTATTACAAAAGCCACTATTTAGAGCTCTTCCAATTTTCATCATTTGGAAAATTTAGGAAAAAAAGGAATATTACAGGGCATGGAGGAAGAATAACTAGGAATGTCACAGTGAGGGAGTTTCATGCCCCGAGCCTACACTCTGAACGTGACCGATACTCAAGAATTATGATGGTCTTCAGGCAAACTCTTGCTCTGACTGACTATTAAGCGAAAGACTAACTTAAGAATACACAAACATATTGTCACGACCCTAAGTAGACCCTAGGCGTAACATGGCGTATAGAACCCCAAGAGGCCCTACACAAGTCACTTAGCATACATCATAAAAGATAATAGAAGTAAAGAGTTCAAAAGATAGCATTTCATACAAAAGAGTTTGACAAAAGCGGAAGTCTAAACATAAGTCTCAAAGCCATCTATTACATCATAAGGAAAGTGATTGAGACGTAACTCATACATTATATACAAAGTCTGAAAACGAAAATGATATGAAAGCAATAAAACACTCTTGACCATCGGATCATGAGGACTCATCAATCTTCAAAAGCCCAAAATAATCAACTAGCCACGAGTATGGGGAATAGGAGCGGCGGATCCTACATTATTAAAACAATGTAAGCACAAGTATGCATTAGTACATGGAATATACCAAGTATGATAGCAATGCATATGAGTTATGAAATTATGTTAAAAGGACTTTACATGACATGCAATGACCAACCTAAATGTTAGAAAACATGAGTCATAATCATGGTCAATGCAAGCTAAACATCTTATAAAACACTTGTGAGATACTTTAAACCTTAGTTCATTATTGTGCGAAGTTTACCTTTAACCGACATAGATGATGTGAGCTATAACATGGAATCCGGTGTCTATCCCACACCAAAAAGAGATTTCTTTATTTGCCAAGGTAAGAACCATAAACTTGAGCTAAAGTGGATCCACTAGCTAATGTCTATCTAAGACAAACCTATGGTGGCACATAGTTATAGAATATGAATATTGCTACTAGAAAATTGGCCTCAACTAACAGAGCTTCCATCTCAATATCATCTCGTTGCTAAGTATAAATCTCATTGAATAGTCATTAATCATATTCGTTTCATCATCCATAGTAAGACACAATTAAGCAACCAATCCAAGCTAAAGTTCATTTAGAATAACTCCTTAATATCGATTCAACTTAGGTGAGAAAACCTTTCAACCTTATGAATCCTTTTGTGAGAAAATACTTTCACAAACATGTTTTTAGTAGTATGTGAGAAATCCTTCACAGCAACAACAACAACATTGATGCTTTACTCTCAAAGCACCCTTAAATCATTTATATCAATTTCATAAATAAACATGCATATCTTTATAAATTCATCTTTCATTGTTCATAAGCTTCATCATATGATCATAGTCTAGAAATCATGGATCATGCATGGGTTCTCGTGACTTCAACTTAAAAACATGCAATTATTTCAATTTATGCATAAAACGATAGAAAACAATCAATTGGATCATAATTGGAAAGAACTCATAAAGATTGAATAAAACCCTAACTTTGATTGGAGAATCTAACTTGTAAAATTGGAGAATCTAACTTGTTAAATTTGAGAATTTAGGAACCTTAAAGGACTACATAGGTGAATACTATCATACTTTAGTAATCAATGTTCACAATCAATGATGAATTGGAGCTCTTCAAGTGAAACCCTAGCTTTCTCATTCCTTAGTTCTTGAGGGAAATTTGGTGGTGATCTTGGAGAGGATTTAGGGATTTTAGAAGAATGATTTAGAATGGGTAGTTTTTAGGCTTAAGGGACTTATATAGGGCTTAGGATTAGGATCAAAACGACTTAGTTTAGCATTAATCAATTAGGAAAAAGACTTAAAAGCCCTTAAATATAACTGCTGACACATTCTTACAATTTGGACCTACGGTCCGTTGGTCTTTCTACGGACCGCCATGGTTAACCGTAGAAATGGATTAGGGATCCTACGGTCCGTACATGTCAATCGTAGAAACCAATTTTAAACTTTAAAATTTCTCTAAGTTTGGGGATCACCTACTAGAGCTATCTACGACTCGTACATGGGATGACGGGCCGTCCTGATGAACCATACAAAGAGTACTGGGACTTGTTTTGAAAAAAATAATTTCTCCACTCTTACGATTACCGCCTGCGGCCGGTAGATGCTTCTACAGTCTGTAGATAGGAACCGTAGACACATCCTGCAACCCACCCAAAAAGCATCTTCTTTTTTTTTCAAAATTCTGAGGTGTTACATATATAAACTGGAGAATCGTTTAAAATAGTATAGTGAATCTCTGTCTAAGAACACCGAGTATGAAACATAAAGTTTGAAATAAAACATCTGGAACTGAATATTGATTGACTAACCAATATTGTCTATCTATGAAGTCATTACTATGTAAATATAGGTATTGGGACAATACCCATGGCACCTCAAAAAGCTATTTCTAACAAATCATAAAACTTGAGTCCTCCGAAAACAAGGAGACCTCACCAACATATGACGAGTGAATGATGTGATCTCAATGGAACTCTTGTTGATGATTCTAAGTACCTAAATCTGCATCATGAAATGATGTAGGTTGAATGCCATCAATATATTAAATGTACAAGTATGTAATAGGGCTAAATAAACAAATAACTGAACTGAAAGACTGAAAGTAATTCAACTGAAATATAATAAAAATCATGATGAAAATCATTTAAGCTCTTAATATATATGATGACTATATATATATATATATATATATATATATATATATACACACTTTACTTAACTTTATAGGGAAATTCTCTAACTGAAAACCATCACTATGAGCCTCGTGATGATACAACGTCTTACTCACATTGCCAGAGTCGTCCTATACCTTGACAGAGTATAGAATGCAACTGAACTGAGGGAACCACTAAAAGCCTTCTTGAGGCTGGTGAGGAGTGGTCTGTCTTGCGGTATAATCCTATCTACGATGGCGATGCAGGTTATGGAGTCTGAATTATCTTAACTCTAACCCCAAATCAATGATCAATACTACTCCCAAAATATTACTATATGCTCATGTAAAAGTACTCTCTGAGTTAAGATAATTTCTCAAAAGGCCTGTTTAAGAGGTAACTGAAGTTGTACTAAATCTTTCTGAAGTACTTTGAAAACTCTTTATACTTTTCTTAAAATAATGCTCTCTTTCTCAATGTAAAAATGAAACATTCGGAACTATTTATGTTTCCTTAAACTCTTTTCGAAAATAATGGTTTAAACTTTTCTCTTAAACTCGCTTTAGTTTCCAAAATAATTGTAAGAAAAATGAAAAGCTCAAAATACTTTTAGTAAAACTCAATAAGTAGGGTTCACGTGGAACTACAAGCATGAACAATAATTCAAGAATTTCAATGCATAAAGTTTCACAATCTCATAATATAAGAATTTCATAAAACTGAGGGCAGAACCCTAGATTCAACTTGCTACTGACTGAATTGAGATGTAGGACGTGAGGACGAACTAGTCCAACACTATGAATATCCTTATATACCTTAAAATCTCCATGAATCTTGAATAATAACCCTAACTTGAAGAAGAACGATCAAGAAAACTTTTCTTGAGATTCTTGAACTAGTTTCTTTTAAATCCTATAGCCAAGTATTAAGATTTCTATTAATGATCCATAGTTGTATGAAAAAAATTTGAGTTGGAAAGAATGAAATTTTTAGAGATAAAAAGACTTACCTCGAAGAAGAATCTTGAAAAAGATTTGAAAGTATCTTGCTAGGAAGTCTTATACTTTGATTTTCCTTAGGATTTTCCCTTGGGTTTGAGAGAGAAGAGAATGAGAAATTAAGAGATAAAAATCTAATAGTTTAGGGCCTTTTAGGAGTCAATAAATTCATTTAGTGTTTTCCAGGGTTAAAAAGACAAAAACAATCCTTTTTAGTATTTTTTTTTCTTGTCGGCTAAATTGTCACTGCACGCACCAGATTAGTAAAATAATCATAACTCTATACTTCAAACTCCGAATGACGCAAATTTAGTGGTGTTGAAAAATAGACTCAAATACCTTTAATTTGATAGCTTATGTCCCACCTAACTCTTCATATTCGAAGATATATAATCATTTGAAATTGACCCAAGTAGAATTTTATATCAAAACTTAACCGGCAAGGAAGTTTTCAACTCAACTTTGTTCTAGGGGATTCTTGTGACCTTAATTCATCACCAAATTTATTCCAAAACTAAGAATTGACCTTAACACCTAAGCACAAGTTAAGTGTTACCCGATACAATCTTATACGTAAATGAAAAATAATTTCGGTCTTTTAGATTAGAAATTTCCAGGTGTTACATGGAGATAAATATAAATACTTTTTTAATGAGTGTTTCTAGATATTCTTGGCTTTCTAATGTGCCCAAACCCTAGCCTCAGATAGTTTAATTTTTAAAATCTTACATTGTGTCAAGACCCAAACCGTCATGAGTGGCACCCACATGGTGGGAGAACCATTAATAATAATTCGCTAACCAAAGAACCAAACAACTAAGGTATTTAAAGTTATGGAAGCAGGTTTAAATGCTAAGGGAAAGATAGGGAGTTCCCATAAACTCCAACAAAAGTCTAACAACCAAAACTAACATTGCGGAAATAACGCCTAGAACCTGAAAGTCAATGTACAAAAACATCTAAAGTTCAACCATAAGTCTAAACAAGAAGGGTACAACCCCAATAATAACATACATAAGCCATTACAACATAATAATAACATGCATACACCGAACATATACAATATCAATATCATTGACGAATAACGATCAAGTTCACAATTTCAAGTTATACAATTAGGTCAAGTTATTGGTCCTCTCATGGAACCCAAACCCAAATTGTTAGCATATCGGTACGTGGTATCCGATCCAATGTTTATGTCGTAACGTGGCAACCGATCTCATATTTATGCCAGAATGTGGCAACCGATCTAAGTTAGTGTGTCGAAAGGCAACACCCGATCCATTCAACAAGCCACAATCACAATCACAAAGTACATTCTCATAATCACACAATCAAGTCATGATTCATGGCATTCATCATTCATTTATCCTCATTTACAATTAGTGTGATCAATAATGCAACATTCACATACATACATGTATTATAATGAAGCAAGAACAATCACACAACATAAAATCACAACCATCACCTACCTCGAAGCAAGCTTGAGATCCCCTTAAGAAACTTGATCATTCCCTTTCTAGATTCTTTCCACTTGTTTTTGGTCTACAAACAATCAATATAATGTGAGGATCAATAAACAACACCTAATTACCCGGATTATATCAATAATATCAATCCTAGGTCAAACCCATGATCCCAAATCCAGATTAGGGATTTTTCCACCATAATTCCTAGATCAAAACTCTCCCTCATCGATTACATTCTACGGATAAAAAAATGGATTCGGGGAGTTAAAACCTTACTTTTAGCCACAAGAATGGTGGAAAATGGTCAAGAAAGCACTTGGATCGTCTCCTAGCTCTCAAAGTCGAAAAGTGCTGAATAAAATGATTTTGGGGTTTATTTCTGACTTAAATCGCGATTGTCCCGCTAAGGCGGCCCCCAGCCCGCCATAGCGACCCTGCCCTGGTGGGAATAATCCCGCCTTAACGGCTTGCACAGAACTAGTGAGTCGATTTAAGAATTCCAAACTCTCATTCCACAACACACTTTCATCACATGACACTCAGAAAATACACATTCACGCTAACATCAATTTTGAGAGTTCTACTCGCCCGAATTCAATTTCGTAAAGTCGTACAGGTTCCTTAACGTCTTAGCTATCTAATCATGTGATCAAATTCATAATTAGATAACCCAATTGTTACCATATTTTCCTAAACTTTAATGACTCTGATTTCGTGCAAATCTGGACTAGGTTGGAAAATTCCAAGCTACTACGAAAAAGTTTTCCGGCCCAAAATTTTTCCCGTTGGCTTTTCTATTACGACGGAAACAGGTCGTTACACACTGATATTATCTCTTGTAAGGTTATTAGAGGGTTATGCCCTCCAGTAGAGGTGTATAAGTGTAACACTGATGATTCTAGTAAATACAAAAAATGAATATATTTCAAAGCCCTTTTGTGTGAGAGATAGTCAGGCTAATTTGGTGTTTTCAGAAGCTGAGAGGTTTTATTTATGTGATTCCTTAGAAGCTGAGATAAAAGCATTTCTTCTACTATGTGGTTCAAGAGTAAATAGATCAAGGTTGGAAAAATAACCTATGAAATCCAAAACTAAGATGCAATGGTATCAGCTCACTTGAACTCAAATCTACATGAGTTAGGGATTAATTAGTTACTTTCTTGCAACTAAGGTTGATTCAAAAGTTGATCATTCAAATTTGGACATTTACCTAGAAGAGTGAAGATGACAAATAAGTTGAGCGAAAGAAGTTTCATCGAGTCGAATTCATGATGCTTGTGAGATCTTTGAACACCCAAATGGATATCATTTAAGTTCGACGCACTTCTGACATGTTTATTTTGAAAAGATAAAGACCCTTGTCCTTTCATTTCCTTTTTTCTTTTTCTGTTCTTATCAACTTATTGTTGAAGGTGTGTTGTTTTGGGTTTGGGTTACGTTTGGACCCAAATCTTTTATGTTGGAATCTTTTTATTCAATAAATGAGTTTTAATATTTAATTAATTTTTTTTAAAAAAACTACCTCCAAAAATTTGAAAGAGCTTTAAGGCTGATTAGATCCGCTTTTAAGACGATTCAAATACTCTTTTAGAGATAAGTAAAAAAAAAAGAAAAAGTAGAAACTACACTAGAATTTAGTACTCCTCATGTTTGCTGACGAGGAAATAACCTAAGATTATAAATGACTTGAGTTTTCAAAAGCAAAAATGGAAGTACTATTTTTATATAATAGATATTTATATTATCATGAAAGAAATTAATATGTAAATCTTGAGTGATAAAAATGAGGGGATTATATTTCTTAGGAACACACTAGCAAATTATGAATTCAAAAAAAGTTTTTACTGTCACTTACGAGGGTTGGGGTAGTGTGAGGGCTGTGAAAAGAAAGTGGGAGATCGTGTGTCTTATAATGTGTGGCCCCACACGCGTCTTCCTCTTAATATTTAACCGTCAATCTAATGTGAGGGGTAATGTATAGGGTTGTTCAAAATCGAATCAAAATCGATAACCTGAACCGAAAAATTTTATTCGTTTATAGATAATGAATTATTAGTTTAGCAGTTTGATTTATTTTTTGTTATCGGATTATCAATTCTTAACGGTTTGAGGTTTTTCTTAATGGGGTAACCGATAACCCGTTAGTAAATTAAATAATTATATTTATACCATTTTGTATTTAAAATCATTGACTTAGAGTTTAGTTTGCTACTTTTTTTTTGCTCCCTCAAATTCTTGGTTATTCTACAATGTAAAAGTGTTTTCTTTTGAGCCAGATAGAATTTGTGAACTCATGTGCATGGTTCAATTGGTTTATTACCTTGTTTATAAGTAATTTTTAATCATTTTTTTGTGTGTCAAATCTTAACAGTTAAATCGATAACGATAAATAACCGATAAGCCAATATCTTAATTGTTTCATAAAAATTTTAGCATCTCTACAAACCGTTAATCAATAAGTCAAATCGATAAACTTCAAATCCGAACCAATCATTATGCAACCCTAGTAAGGCATGGGGTGGTCTGAACCTTTGCTCCTTTGGCATGTTCCATTTTTTAGTTGCTTTTTTGAAAGTTTGGCCAAAAAACTTGCCCTTTAGGCTCTGAAGTTTGACTGTAACTTAGGATAACATGTTCTATAATATGTTTTTGAAATCATAAAATTGGATATTATTTTTTCTATTCAATTGCAATTGTGTCATACTAACCTAGTAACCTGTCACTTTGCTAAAAAAAAGGAATAATTATTAAAGTAAAGACAAATATTGATTTAACTACAGAGACAGCCAAGTAATGAAGTTTTTATATCATTTTTTCCTTAATTATTACTAGAAAACTTACCTTACTACACATCATTTTTACCCTATTTTCTATTATTTCCTACCATTATAAAAAATTACTAAAATCCTCTTTTCCTCAAAACTTCTCCTTTTTCGGATACATTACTTCCAACTCAACTCCACAATCTCTTCATATTTTCACGCCAACAATCACATCAATTACCTCCATCAATCCATTTTTGAATTTCAAATTTTTTCTCTCTCTAGTCAATCAATTTCAACTTGCTCAATATGTAGTTCTTCTTCTTCTCCAATTTTCAGATCATCGATTTTTTTAATTTATTTTTTTATCTACAATTTTTTATACTTATGGTTGATGATCCATCTTTTATTATTGAAATTACCCAATTAGTCTCATCTAATGTAGGTCGTGTTCTTAATTCCAACCACGAAGATTTTGCAATCAATTGTGGAAAAAAGCTCAAAAAAAGGAGAAAAAGATCGATCTGTTGGAGTCTCTGTAAGGTCTTTGTATTGAGATACATAGGTGAAGCCATTATTGAAAGTGGGAAAAATCTACATGAGTTGATATAGAGCAAAGGAAAAAGCGTAGAAAGATTTCATCATCATTTTTTTTTTCGACAGATCAGATTATTGATTTTTTCAATTTTTTGTTGTTCACTTTTTTTTGATACATATGGGTTTTGATCCATCATTTAAGATTGGTCTTACTCAATTAGTTTTACAAACATAAGATCTTGTCCCTCATGTTTGTGATTCAAGATCGATGAAAGATGTCTTGCAAGTTCTAAATTACCCATTGAGAAAGATTCCCAAAAAAAGGGAAGTAGAACGTGTTATTAAACACTCTTCTCTACCCAAGGTTCATATTTTCAGTGTATCTAGTTGATTTTGATTCTTAATTTAATGTATAACGTGTCTGTTTCAACTTTATGATACATTATAATTTTATCATGTACAATGTATTATGTTCAAATATTAATTTTTAAACATAATCCTAATTTATTGAAACACAAATTAGTATATATCATGTTTAGAGTTATGTATTTGATACATAACTATAATAAATTTCATTATCATTTACTTCTAGATATATACACCCAAACTTATTCAACTAGAATGCTAACACCTAGGAATTTGGAAAAGGAAGAAATTTTTTTTTTGTAACACCTCGGATTCGAGAAAACAGAAAAATGCAGCTTTCCCATCTGGTGTCAGAATAGACGGAAACCACCCATGGACCATAGGTCGAACCACAGACTGTAGGTCGGGTCTCGTGGTTCAATCCCAGACTTAGAAAATTTTAGGTCCAAGGATGACACCTACGGTCGTGGTCCACGGTCCGTTGATGGACCTACGGACCGTTGGTGGGGGATCATCATTGGGGTCAAAAGTTAATGGTCTCTGATCCCACAAACGGTCGACCAATACGGTCCGTGGTTGGACCTACAGACCGTATGTGAGGGTCAGCAGTTATTTAGAGGAAAATAGTTGTTAGGTCAACTTCAAACAGTCATATTTTTTAGCACAGAATGAATTAGGTGACCCATGACCTATCAAATGAAACATAATTGAATCCTCTTTCCAACGACACCGAGTTTGCTAAAATCTAAGCTCGGAGTAAAAAGTTATGATCATTTTAGTGAAGCCCTGTTGGGCAGAACATGAACGACGAACCCAAATGACGGCCGGTAATCCAAACGATGGATTGTCGTTCCCTCTGTGGATGATCTTCGTCAACATTTAAGTCAGGGTCGCTTTGGACTTTTCCCTATGTGTTGGGCACTTAAACGACGTTGTTTTACTCAGATTAAGTCTAATAACCTAGTCAGACATACCCATAACCCTTATTCTCCAAAAATCATCCAAATGAGAATGAAAAGAGGAGAAAGAGGCGCCAGATTCTTTCAAGAACAGGCAGTAGTGTTCTTCAAGGTTCAGCCCTGAAATCTAAAGGATTCTCCGTGAATCTCATCAACAAGTATGTGGGATTTCACTACTGGATTCATTTCATCCGCTAGGTCCCTCAAATCCTTGATTTTTCATATTTTGTTTAGACCAATGGTTTCTAAAACCTTGGATAATTGTTGTAATTTAGCTATTGTAGTATTCTAAATCGAATTAGCTTGTTTCTTGGAAAGTTTGCTTAATTCCTTGCATGAAACTCAGAACCCTAGTTTATGTAGATTCTCTTAGTTCATGAATTACACTTGCTAGGTGAGTTAAACAGATAATCATGCCTCAGATTTCAAATGTCACATTGTTAGTATATAATTGTTGCATTCTTAGTTAGCATGTCAGCATTTTGAGCTATTCAGTATTTCAGTTACATTTTAGTCATAAACATATTTAGTTGGGAGTAGAATTAGAACTGAGTTGGACTAGGGTTTAGCGTACCCTCATAGTCCCAGAACTATGTGCCTCCGTAGGATTATAAGTCCCCTCTGTTGGACATCAGATTTAGTGATCACATCAGTCATGCCTTTATACCCCTGGCAAGGTATATTGGGTCCTCTAGAGGGGGCGTATACATCAGATTCCACGTTTAGCTCACGTGGTTTATGTCGGTTAATAGTAGGTCCCCACAGTCAGACTCCTAGTGCATTTGACCAGATTTTCAACATTTATATCAACTTACAGTTCATTATGTTATCTTCATGATTAGCACTTGGTCATTGCATTTAGTTCATTTCTTTTTAGTTATATTTCAGTACATATATATATCTTGTTTCAGACTATATCATTGCTCAGTTATGCTTTGTTCAGCTCGCATGTATTTGTTCCGCTTAGTATCTATATCACGCATGATCAGTACATTCCAAGTATTGACGCATACTCTGCACTACATCCTTTCATGATATAGGTTCAGGTACTCAGTATCCAGATCACGCTTAGATCGATTCTCGGTCTGACTTCAGGATCTTCATTGGTGAGTCCTCATACTTCGAGGACAATAGACATGCTTTCCATTTTAGTCTTTATATTCAGTTTTCAGTTTAGTTAGAGTTAGCTGGGGCATGTCCCAGAAACTCAACTCAGTTAGAGGATTTTCAAGCACAATAGTAGATTCAGCTTGAATTGTTAAGTGGTTGTTCACCACTTTCAGTTATTCATTGTTTTACCTTCCTCATAGTACTTGTTTTATTCAGAAATTTCTATAGTATGCTTAATATATGCCAGACACATGGTTAGCTTGGGGCTACTCGTGATCCTAGGTCTCGTGGTACGTCAAGGGGGTAGCGTCGGGGAGTGAAAAACTTGGTATTAGAGCATTAGGTTCAAGAGTCCTAGGATCTCTGAAAGTTGCAGTATGTGGAGTCTCTTTCATGGTTATGAAAGGTGCGACATCTATGAAGGAGAGGCTACTAAGTAAACTAAAAAAAACTTCCCTTTTTTCTTTTCCAACTCGTGTTATAGAGTATGAACTCTATTTAACCTCCTTCTAACTCGCACTCTTTGTGTTTCAGAAAAGGCCTCCTAGAAGAGTTAACACAAGGAATCAGCCAGCAGCTCCAGCAGATCCATTGAATGATTAAGTCACGCATGCCAAGTTTAGGGTTTCTTTCTAAGTTCTTGCTCAGGCAATGACTTCCCAGGTCAATCAGCAATCTGTGGCCCTAGTTCCCCCGTAGAATTACACTACTGTAGTAAGAATCCTAGACTTCGCTCGGATGAACCCTGAAGAGTTCCATGGGTCCAAGTCAAAAGAGGATCCACAATAGTTTCTCAACTTCATCCTGAAGGTAACAAACATTATGGGTGTCACTCCAGTTGAGAGTGCAGACTTAACCGCCTATCGGTTGAAGGGAGTGTCCTACACTTGGTACCAACAGTGAGAGGATTACAAGTCTTCTATTTAAATGTTTATGTGTTGATAGATCAAGTGGCTACACGTTCTTTTGTAACTCCCTATATAGCAGTAAACTTTCGTGTCAGTCCAGAAACTCTCTTAGAACCCTTCTCAGTCTCTACTCCAGTTGGTAACCTAGTTGTAGCTAGACGGATATAAAAATTACCCCATTTGTGTCTCTCAGAAAGTCACCTCAGCAAACCTTTTAAAGTTATAAATGGTAGACTTTGATATCATTCTAGGCATGGATTGGTTACATTCATGTTATGCCTCAGTCGATGGTAGAACTAGAATCGTTTGGTTTCTATTTCCAAACGAGCCAGTCTTATAATGGAAGGGCAGTAGCTCAGTGCATGTGGGTCGATTTATATCTCACTTTAAGGCCAAAAAGATGATCTCTAAAAGATAAATCTATCATCTTGTTCAGGTTAAGGATTCAAAATCCGAAACCCCAACTCTTGAGGCAGCCTCAGTAGTAAATGAGTTTACAGAAGATCTTCTTGGAGTTTCTCCAGAAAGGGAAATCAACTTCGGAATAGATCTATTTGCTTATACCCATCCCATTTCGATTCCTCCTTACAAAAAGGAACAGTTGAAAGACCTTCTAGATAAAGGCTTCATCAGACCCAGTATCTCTCCATGCGGTGCTCCAGTGTTGTTCGTGAAAAAAAAAATGGTTCTCTTTGAATGTGTATTGACTATCCTTAGTTGAACAAAGTCACAATAAAAAATAAGTATCCATTCCCCGGGATTGATGACTTGTTCGACTAATTTCAGGGTACTAGTTTCTTTTCTAAGATAGACCTCAGATCTGGCTATCATCATCTCAGAGTCAGAGATAGTGACATTCCGAAGGCAGCCTTCAGAACTCGGTATAATCACTATGAATTAGTAGTTATGTCTTTTGGACTAACAAATGCTCCTTCAACTTTCATGGACTTAATGAACAGGGTGTTCAAATAGTATTTAGACTTGTCTATCATCGTGCAAACTCTCAAAGATCGTCAGTTATTTGCTAAGTTCAGCAAATGTGAATTCATATTACAGTTGGTCGCTTTCCTTGGTCATGTGGCATCCAGCGAAGGGATCTGACTGAATTCTCAGAAAATTGAGGCAGTACAACATTGGCCTAGGCCCACCTCTCCAACAGATATCAGAAGTTTGTTGGGTTTGGCCGGTTATTATAGGAGATTTGTTGAAGGATTTTCATCTATAGCTTCCCCATTGATCAAGTTGACTCAGAAGAAGGTCAAAATTTCAGTGGTTAGATGAGTGTGAGGAAAGTGTCTCAGAACTGAAGACTAGGTTGACTACAGGTCCCGTCTTGACTCTACTAGATGGTTTAGATGGTTATATGATATACTTTGATGCATCCTAGGTCAGCCTAGGTTGTGTGTTGATGCATCGAGGTAAGGTCAAAGCTTATGCTTCTAGACAGCTTAAGGTCCACGAGAAGAACTACCCAACTCATGACCTCAAGCTAACAGCCCTAGTATTTTCCCTAAAGATTTGGAGACACTACTTGTATGGTGTTCATGTTAATGTGTTCACAGATCATAAGAGCCTCCATTATGTGTTCACCCATAAAGATTTAGATCTTCGTCAGAGGAGATGACTTGAATTCTTCAAAGACTATGACATGAATGTGTTTTACCATCCTGGTAAGGCTAATGTAGTGGCAGATGCTCTCAGTAGACTGTCTATGGGTAGTGTAACACATGTTGAGAAAGAAAAGAAAGAGTTAGCCAAAGAGGTTCACCAGCTTGCTCGCCTAGAAGTTTGCCTTACGGACACATCAGATAGTGGTGTGATAATTCAGAATAGATCAGAATCTTCATTGGTAGCGGAGGTTAAGGAAGAATAGGATAGTGATCCTATATTATTTCAGTTGAAAGGTGCAGCTCATCAGCAGAAAGTTGAGGTTTCTCCCAAGGGGGAGATGGGGTACTTCGTTACCAGGGTCGCTTATGTGTTCCTAAGGTGGGTGAGTTGAAGCAGCAGATCCTTACAGAAGCCCATAGCTCCAGGTATTCCAGTCATCCAGGTGCTACTAAGATGTACCATGATCTACGAGATGTCTTTTGGTGGAACGGTATGAAAAGGGATATAGAAGACTTTGTGGCTAAGTGTCGTAAATGTCAGAAAGTTAAGGTAGAACATCAGAAACTAGGTGGTATGACTCAATATATAAACATTCCTACAAGGAAGTGGGAAGTGAAAAATATGGACTTCATTACAGGTTTACCCCATACTCGCAGACAACATGACTCTATTTGGGTAATAGTAGACAGAGTCACTAAGTCCGCTCACTTCTTGGCTGTCAAGACTACAGATTCAGCAGAGGACTACGCTAAACTATACATCAATGAGATAGGCAGGTTGCATGGGGTTCCCTTTTCTATCATCTCAGATAGAAGTCCTCAGTTTACCTCTCATTTCTGGAAATTAGTTCATGAAGGTCTTGGTACTCATTTAAATCTCAGTATAACATTTCATCCACAGACGGATGATCAGACATGGTGTACCATTTAGACCTTAGAGGACATGTTGAGAGCTTGCGTGATTGATTTCAAGGGTAATTGGGATGATCACCTACCTCTCATAGAGTTCGCCTATAATAATAACTATCATTCGAGTATTTAGATGGGCCCGTATGAGGCACTATATGGGCATAGATGCAAGTCCCTAATTGGTTGGTTTGAAGTAGGTGAAGCAGCCTTAATTGGGACAAATTTGGTTCATCAAGCTATGTAAAAAGTTTAGCTCGTTAGAGATATACTAAAGACAGCTCACAGTCGTCAAAAGTCCTATGCAGATATGAGGAAAAGGGACTTAGAGTTTGAAATTGATGATTGGATTTTCCTGAAAGTGTCACCAATGAAAGGGGTGATAAGATTTGGGAAGAAAGGGAAACACAGTCCCAGATAAGTAGGTCCTTACGGAATCTTGAAAATGGTTGGTAATGTGGCTTATGAGTTAGAATTGCTAGCAGAACTAGCAGCAGCTCATCCAGTCTTCCACATTTCCTTGTTGAAAAATTGTGTGGGTGACCCGACATCAATAGTACTATTAGAGAGTGTGGCTATGAAGGATAATCTCACTTATGAAGAGGTTCCAGTTGACATTCTTGACCGTCAGGTTCGTAGGTTGAGAAATAAAGAAGTCGTTTCAAGGAAGGTTTTGTGGAGGAGTCAGTCCGTAGAGGGAGCTACTTGGGAAGCAGAACCAGCCATGATGACCAAGTATCCTCAACTCTTTCCTTCTGATTCTGTTTCAGCTTCAGGTAATAGTTCCTCTCCATTCTCTGTGTTTACTCTTGCGTAAATTCAGTCTCAGTATCGTGTTCTTGCATTTCAGCATATTTGCATGTTCTTGAAACCCAGTTCAATTAGATATCAATTTTAGTACTCACTAGTAGGGAATGTAGCTCTTACCCTCCATACTCAGCTAGTTTAGACTTCATTCGAGGATCATATTCCTAAGGGAGAGATATTGTAACACCTCAGATTCGAGAAAATAGAGAAATGTAGCTTTCCAAGATCTGGTTTCAGAACCAACAGAAGCCACCATCGGACCATAGGTGGGGTCCTGATGCTTATCGTGACCAACGACACAAACCTATGGTATGAGTGTCTACGATCGTCGATAGTATAGTAACCCAACTAAAGGTTGGGGTCGTGTCCCAAGGGAGTGGTTTTGAGAATTGATAGAAAAATAAAATTTAGCTCTAACTAGTCGTAGCTAAAGATGTTAACAAACAAAAACATAGTACATAAAGGGGGTGACACAAAAGTGTCAAATATCGATTTTGGGGTTTTGTTACAAGTAGTAAAAGCAGCAAAAATTAACAAGAAAAGCAAGAATGGGGAAATATTCTTAGGGTGTGATCGTAATACAAGTTGAGATAAATAGTTGGGTACATGCTTTTGACAAGAAATTTGTAAGATAATAGTGACTAGGCTAAGCTTTAAATGGAAATAAGTTCCCGCTCGGGCAACTTACCCCGTTTCAAATGCGTTCCTCTCGGACACCCATTTGCCGCATAAAGACCAGCCTACGCCTTACCCCACTCATTCTCTCGAGTTGAGTGTTAGGATATGGGACTAGGGCTCACCCTTTCGGGTTGAACCTCATGTCGACCCACTCCTTAGGCCATTAGTCTAGTGGTCTTTGTTTTGCGACCTCCTTCTGGGGCAAGCCGAAAACACATGAGTGGCTTTGTATTTGCAACTACAAACCCTTTAGATTAAACCACAACCACTAGGTGAAATCACCATTAAACTACATCTAACATATCAGCAAACAAGACCCAACAATAATATCAACACATATTTGCTAAATCACACCCCAAGAATGGGGGGTTTTAGCCACACATCAAGAAATAAAAAAATACACCTAAAATGATAATAAAATCAAATGGGTATAAGAAATTAAACCTTAATTTAAGCAAAGGAAGAAGAATAGAGAAGACCCACTTTCAACTTGGGGGAAGATGAACTCATTTCTTGAAGTTCCCAAAAACCCTCTCCAAACTTGAGAGCAAATATCTAAAAAGTACTATTTTATTCTAGAAATTTAAAATAAAAGTTCCACCCTTAAAAATAATAATAAGTTCAGTATTTATAGACATCAGAAAATAGTTCTGGCGGATCTTTCGGCGAAGTTAGTCAATGTTGCTGAATGACTTCGGCGATTTGCCCTTCGTCTGTCTCATCACCGTTTCGTGCTTGCCTTCAGTACCTTTATGTTCTCGACCATTGGGCGGTATAGTACTGCTTTGCGGAACCATTCAGCGAAGCACCGACTGCTCATTTCATCGCCTTTTTGATCCTTCTCTTTCAGGGCTTCGCGTACTGGAACAAAGGGCGGAGTAAATCTCTTCGGCGAATCGCTAAGTGTGCTTGGTGATGCTCGTGCTTCAGCTCGTCGTTCTGTTCAACCTTTTTGTTCCTTTTTGTGCCTAAGTGTCCATGCTTTCACTAAAACTTCAAATACCTTAAACTTAAGAGTTTTCATTAGATATTTAGACAAAATAAGCATTCGAGGACACTATTCTTATCAAAATAAAGCCCTAAATGAGTCCAATTTGTGGACTCATCAACACCCCCAACTTAGACTTTTGCTAGTCCTCAAACAAACTCAAGTTCAGCCGTTCAAAAAGGGTGTCTCAAACAGTGTTGCACAATACTCAATCATGAACATACCCAACAAGATTCAAATTACTTATGTAAAGGTCACATGTGCATTCAAAGATTCAAGTTATGACACACCATTACCAAAGATTCTCATGCTCGCAATACTTGCTACTTGTGTGAGTTCAATCTCGACAAGAAGTATCTAAATGCCCTCACATGAACAATGATTCCATATTCACACACAGAGGTTAATCAATTCAAGATTAGGAATCAGATACAACACTCACACTCAAAAAGAGGAACACAATGCATGTTTTCACCCAAAGGTTTGCCCTTATTTTCTAATCGACTTTTGATTCGGGCTACTCAAGATCAAAAAGGTCTTTCTAAGGCTTGTAATGGGGGTAAGTGCAAAGGTATGGTCATTTAGGCTCAATGGCTCTTTCCTCGCGGGATGTGGTGTTCTCAAGGAATTCCCTTCTCATCCTTTGTCAATTCTTTTTCTAATGCTTCTAAGTCACCTGTTTATTCATCTTCATGGTTGCTTGGAAACCCGATTTCCTTCGTACCTTATTCCACATTTTATTTTATTTTAGTTGAAGGGGTTTCCACTGTTCTGCAACACCATGGGTTAAGGGGGACTTTTCCTGCACTTCTTGACTTCTCCTTTTCCTTTTCACCATACCCCCAACTTAGGCTTTGGCCTAAGTTGGCTATTCACTAAACCACAAATTAAAAGAGTTATAGGTAGTGTGTCAAGTGAGTCTAGGGTTCATCAAGGTTCTTCCAAAGTAAGGTAAGGCTCAAAGGGTGTTCAAAAGAGTTTCACACACTCACGGGTAGGCCACAAAAGAGGTATATGTCAAATTTGGCTTACACTCTTTAAAGTTGCCTAATATCATATCAAGAGGACACCTTTCTAAATCAATCAGACTAACATGGCAAATTCTAGGTTTATTCATGCATGGTTCAAAGCAAGCTAATCACACAAGGAATCGACACTTAAGTTAAGCAAGACTACACACTTTCGCTACTGTGCAACAGTCATAACAAGAGAATCAATACGATAAATGACTAGTCACAACGAGATGCAAAGAGTTCACATATTGTCTATGCAACTTCATTTGGCCTCATTGTAGCCATGCATTCATGTTTGTTCAATTTAGAGCACTATTCAAGTCAGCGATATTGATCGAAACAGAGACTTAAATTTTTTCAAAAGAAACAACCACATTCAACTCACGAGGGGTGGTAAAAATTTCTGAAAAATTTAAAATTTTTTGGAAGGGTCAAAATTATTTTGCAATTAAAAGTAAACAGAGCCACAAGCTCAAAATTCCACAGAAAAAAAATAGTATTTAACACAATTATAAACAGACAACCCAAATGTATTCAAACCACGAATATTCGAAACAAGCAAAACAAGGTAGGCCTCACCCCACCACAAATAAGATCATTTGTCCTCAAATGCAGGTAATAGGAATCCAAAAGTAGAAAATATAATAAGACAGAGCGGGAGATAAAGAGGTGATCCTGGCTAATAGGTCACTGGCTAATAGGTCACTTCATCTGTCTGGGCATCAATACCCAGAGTATTGTTTGCCTCTGCAGCACGATTAGCTGCAATCATCTGATCTATCTCCTGAGCTGCTCCGAAGGCCCGTATTGCATTAACAAAACTTCAAGCCCATGAAGGCAATTAAGGTTGATGGGAATTCGTCTCTTTGCTCTAACTTCATTGGTATATTTCCTTTGTCTGGCTAGCTCTGCTTTCTTTTCTTCTTTCTTAAACTCTCGTGCCCTTATGTGCCTGGGTGGATCATTTCTCCCTGCGACTTTTGTTTTAGCCATTACTGCAAAGACTTCGAGGATAAGTTAGATAGCATTTCAAATCGGAGAGAAATGGTGTTTCTGGGTGTGGAATCACTTTGCCAAGCTAGTTGGCGAAGTACTTATCCTGTTAGGCCAATCATTAAAAGTGATGTACAACTTATACAATAGTGCAGACAAAGGGCGAGCAAGGGGTCTTTCAGAGAATCGCCAAATACATTTTGCGAATTAAACAGACTGCCAAAAGTCACAGATTGATTAATACATAAAGTATTCAGCTAAAGGTAAAAGGGGGACGTTAGGCGAACCGCTGAGCAGTTCGACTGATTTTGTTCATCTCGCCGATCAGTCCAACGTGTCTGGTTTCACCCCATCCTTTCAAATTTCACCCCACAACCCCAGATAGTGCAACTTATACTTATATAACTTGATTTCAATGAAAACCCAAAGAAACTTCTATTCTCACTGCTAAAAAGTTCACTTCAAAGCAAAGCTAAGTGGTAGTCCCTTAAATAATGTAGAAAATATCATGTCTTAATCGATAATACATCCAATCCTAGTGACTCAGAGACGCAACAGAGCTACTGTCAGTGATTATGAAAATGAGTAAAAAGTCTTGATCAAATAACTGAGGAGTTTGATTACCAATCTTTGATGCCGAATTAGATAGTACTGGCTTGCTAGGCAGCACTTTGATCTTAATTCGAGCACAATTTGACACGTAAAATACTCTAAAAATGTGAGAAATATAACTTCTAAAGTGTGAGTGTGAGTTTGTGAAAAGGCACAAAGTGAAAGAAAATGAATGAAGTGGAACTTTTAAACCTGTGGCTTGTGACCATCCAGTTTCTTCTCATTCGGCGATGTCAGTCGATCTCGCTCAATCACTCAGTGAAATGCCGAATATCTAATGTCCTCACCGAATAAAACAAAGTTTTCAGTTCAGTTGAGCAATGCATTGGCGGTCTTTATCGAGATCGCCAATTGGATTGGTGATGCACCGACAAAATTCATACTCGAGTTTTACAAACTCAACCTTTAAGATGTATTGCGTCAAATGGTAGGACTGATTGGGTATGCCGAACTGGTCAGCGATCCGCCAAGCTGAACTGTTACTCGCCTTCATACATCTTTTCAAGCACTTTCCATACTCAATTTGTACAAACAACACACTATTATTTTATCAAAATAAAAAAAAACAAAAAAAAACAAGTAAATGGTTTTGGGTTGCCTCCCAAACAACGCCTTAGTTAATGTCGTGGCACGACGCAAGTTAACCTTTAGACCTCACTCTTTGAGTTAGCCATAGTGTCACTGGGCAAACCTCCTTGTTGTCTCGGATTAATATGAGACGAGATATGACCCATTTGAGTCTCTAAATGTTTGATTGAAACTGAATGAGAGGTGACAATCAGGCTGAGTGTAGACACGTTTTCTTTCATACCTTTTAGCATTTTGTCTGACCCTTCAACTTTGTTTAGGATACGCAAGAGCATATCCTCAGACCTGCCACCTTTCGAATCCTTGGGCTTCTGATGCTCTTGGGGAGGCACATATCTATCATTTTCCCCATCCTTCCAATTTGGATTACGGTCCCTCCATTCACGGTCTCGATCCTTCCAGCCTTCGTCTCTAACCCATCCCTGATTACCACCCTTCCTTGGATAGTTTGAACGGTAGCGCCCGCCTTGGTTAGCTAGGAAATTTACTTCCTCGTCATATCATCTCCTCAGGAGTCGCACCCCCGACTCCTACAGCATTGACACCACCAGCCCCCATGACATTTTTAGATAAAATATCAAGCTGCGTCATGATCTTGGCCATGTTTTGGTCTCTCTCAATATCTTTTTCAACTTGCTCCTTGGATAGCTAAAATGTGACCGGTAAGACATGGTCCTCGCGAGTGTACCACGCCATGTTGATGGTTGTCATCCCATCGAGAAGTTGAGCTACAACGTATGGTTGCTGCATTAATCCGGGCAAGAGTTGGTCAGCTACACCTTTGTTCACTGAGTCTAGACTTAGGTAAAANAGATAAAATGTCAAGCTGCGTCATGATCTTGGCCATGTTTTGGTCTCTTTCAATATCTTTTTCAACTTGCTCCTTGGATAGCTAAAATGTGACCGGTGAGACATGGTCCTCGCGAGTGTACCACGCCATGTTGATGGTTGTCATCCCATCGAGAAGTTGAGCTACAACGTATGGTTGCTGCATTAATCCGGGCAAGAGTTGGTCAGCTACACCTTTGTTCACTGAGTCTAGACTTAGGTAAAAGTATTGAAGGAGCACATTATCAGGTAGACCATGCGTCGGGCATTGTAGCACCAATTTCTTAAACCGGAGCCAAGTTTCGTGAAGAGGCTCTCCATTCAAACGTTTGAAGCTTTGGATTTTATCCCGAATAGTCATCATCTTCGAGGGAGGGAAAAATTGCACATTAAATGCGGTGACCAGCTCCTCCCATGAAGTGATTGAATTTCCTGGTAATTCAGCTAGCCACTTGCAAGCCTCCCCCATCAATGAGAAAGGGAATAGTCTTAATCGAACTGATTCCTTAGAGATGTTCTTGAACTAGAAAGGTCCAAATACATCCACGAAGTTTCGAAGATGCTCATGTGTGTCCTCATAAGCCAATCCACTGAAAAGTCCTTTTAGTTGCAAAAGTTGCAATATGGTGCTTGTTATGTGGAACACCGCATTTCCCTCTGCTGGAGGTAGCAGATGGCTCCGACACCTCCCATCAGATGTGGATCATTGATGTTGGGCTCTTGCACATCGTTGAGGTTACCAATGTCGTCCTGATGGCCCACTTGGCTCCCGTTACTACCGTTAACACTCATGCTTTCTGAAATGTTTACACAATCAACAAAACAAAACTAAAAATTAAATTAGTGAACTACAACTAAGAAGAACAAAAATTCTATTAATCTAAAAATCCTCAAATAACACCACTCCCCGGCAGCGGCGCCATTTTGATGCTTATCGTGACCAACGACACTAACCTACGGTATGAGTGTCTACGATCGTCGATAGTATAGTAACCCAACTAAAGGTTGTGGTTGTGTCCCAAGAGAGTGGTTTTGAGAATTGATATAAAATAAAATTTAGCTCTAACTAGTCATAGCTAAAGACGTTAACGAACAAAAACATAGTAAATAAACGGGGTGACACAAAAGTGTCAAAAATCGATTTTGGGGTTTTCTTACAAGTAGTAAAAGCAGCAAAAATTAACAAAAAAATCAAGTATGGGGAAATATTCTTGGGGTATGACCGCAATACAAGTTGAGATAAATAGTTGGGTACAGGCTTTTGACAAGAAATTTGTAAGATAATAGTCACTAGGCCAAGTTTTAAATGGAAATAAGTTCCCTCTCGGGCAACTTACCCCGTTTCAAATGCGTTCCTCTCGGACACCCATTTGCCGCATAAAGACCATCCTACGCCTTACCACACTCATTCTCTCGAGTTGAGTGTTAGGATATGGGACTAGGGCTCACCCTTTCGGGCTGAACCTCATGTCGACCCACTCCTTAGGTCATCAGTCTAGTGGTCTTGGTTTCGCGACCTCCCTCTCGAGCAAGCCAAAAACACAAGAGTGGCTTTGTATTTACAACTACAAACCCTTTAGATTAAACCACAACCACTAGGTGAAATCACCATTAAACTACATCTAACCTATCAGCAAGCAAGACCCAACAATAATGTCAACACATATTTGCTAAATCACACCCCAAGAATGGGGGTTTTTAGCCACACATCAAGAAATAATAAAATACACCTAAAATAATAGTAAAATCAAATGGGTATAAGAAATTAAATCTTAATTTAAGCAAAGGAAGAAGAATAGAGAAGACTCACTTCCAACTTGGGGAAGATGAACTCCTTTCTTCAAGTTCCCAAAAACCCTCTCCAATTTGAGAGAAAATATCTAAAAGTACTATTTTATTATGGAAATTAAAAATAAAAGTTCCACCCTTAAAAATAATAATAAGTTCAGTATTTATAGGCTTCATAAAATAGTGCTGAAGGATCTTTCGGTGAAGTTAGTCAATGTTGCTGAATGACTTCGGCGATTCACCCTTCGTCTGTCTCATCGCCATTTCATGCTTGCCTTCAGCACCTTCACGTTCTGGACCATTGGGCGGTATAGTACTGTTTTGTGGAACCATTCGACGAAGCGCCGACTGCTCCTTTCATCACCTTTTTGATCCTTCTCCTTTAGGGCTTTGCGTACTGGAACAAAGGGTGGAGTAAATCCCTTCGGTGAATTGCCAAGTGTGCTTGGCGATGCTCGGGCTTCATTTTCGTCATTCTTTTCAGCCCTTTTGTTCCTTTTTGCGCCTAAATGTCCATGCTTTCATTAAAACTTCAAATACCTAAAACTTAAAAGTTTTCATCAGATATTTAGACAAAATAAGCATTCGAGGACATTATTCTTATCAAAATAAAGCACTAAATGAGTTCAATTTGTGGACTCATCAGGTCCCGTGGTTTAGTCCCAGGCTTAGAAAATTTCATGGTCTAAGGATGACACCTACGACCGTAGTCCACGGTCCATTGATGGACCTACGGACCGTAGATGGGGGTCCGTCATTGGGGTCCAAAGTTGATGTTCTCTGATCCCACCCATGGTTGACTAGTACAGTCTGTGGTTGAACCCACGGACTGTAGGTGAGGGTCAGCAGTTATTCAGAGGAAAATAGTCCTAAGGTCAACTTCAAACGGTCATATATTTTAGCACAGAATGAATTAGATGGTTCACGACCTATCAAATGAAAGATAATTGAATCCTCTTTTCAACGTCACCGAGTTTGCTAAAATCCAAGCTCAGAGTAAAAATTTATGCTCGTTTTACTGAAGCCATGTCGGGAAGAACATGAACGGCGAACCGAAACAATGGCCGATAGTTCAAATGAAGGTCCGTCGTTCCCTCCGTGGATAGGCTTCATCAGCATTTAAGTCAGGATCATTATGGTCTTTTCCCTATGCGTTGGGGCACTTAAACTACGTCGTTTGATGACTAAACTACATCTTTTGACTCAGAATAAGTCTAATATCCTAGTTAGACATACCCATAACACTTATTCTCCAAAAATCATCCAAATTAGAATGAAAGAGGAGAAAGAGGTGCCAGTTTCTTTCAAGAACAAGCAGCAGTGTTCTTTAAGGTTCAGCCCTAAAATCCAAAGGATTTCTCCATGAATCTCGTCACCAGGTATGTAGGATTTCACTATTGGATTCCTTTCATCAACTAGGTCCCTATAATTCAATCAAATCCTTGATTCTCCATATTTTGTTTAGACCTAGAGTTTCTAAAACCTTGGATAATTGTTGTGATTTAGTTGTTGTAGTATCCTAAATCAAATTAGTTTGTTTATTAGAAAGTTTTCTTAGTTCCTTGCATGAAACTCAGAACCCTAGTTTTTGTAAATTTTCTTAGTTCATGAATTACACTTGCTAGGTCAGTTAAACAGATAATCATGCCTCAGATTTTGAATGTCACATTATCAGTATATAATTATTGCATTCGCAGTTAACATGTCAGCATTTTGAGTTATTCAGTATTTCAGTTGCATTTCAGTCATAAACATATTCAGTTGGGAGTAGACTTAGCACCGAGTTACACTAGGGTTCAGCGTACCCTCATAGTCCCAGAACTACGTGCCTCCGTAGGATTATAAGTCCCCTCTGTTGGGCATCAAATTTAGTGATCACGTCAGTCATGTCTTTATACCCCTGACAAGGTATATTGGGTCCTCTTAATGGGGTGTATACATTGGCCTCCACGTTAAGCTCACGTGGTTTATGTCGGTTAATAGTAGCTCCTACAGTCAGACTCCTAGTGTATTTGACTAGGTTGTTAGCATTTATATCAGTTTACAGTTCAGCATGTTATCTTTATGATTAGCACTTGGTCATTGCATTCAGTTCAGTTCTTTTCAGTTATATTTCAGTACATATCTATATCGTGTTTCAGACTATATCATTGCTCAGTTATGATTTTTTCATCTCACATGTATTTGTTCAACTTAGTATCTATATCCTGCATGCTCAGTACATTCCAAGTACTGACGTATACTCTACGCTACATTCTTTCATGATATAGGTTTAGGTACTCAGCATCCAGATCACGCTTAGATCGATTCTCGGTCCGACTTCAGCAGCTTCAGTGGTGAGTCCTCATACTTCGAGGACAATAGACATGCTTTCTAATTTAGTCTTTATNAGTACTGACGTATACTCTATGCTACATTCTTTCATGATATAGGTTTAGGTACTCAGCATCCAGATCACGGTTAGATCGATTCTCGGTCCGACTTCAGCAGCTTCAGTGGTGAGTCCTCATACTTGGACAATAGACATGCTTTCTAATTTAGTCTTTATTTTTAGTTTTTAGTTTTTTTAGAGTTAGTTGGGGGAATGTCCAAGCAACTTAACTCAGTTTGAGGCTTTTCAGACATAGGAGTACATTCAGCTTGAATTGTTAAGTGGTTGTTCATTATCACTAAACTCTTAGTATGTTTTATATATTAAGACTAGTTGGGTTTCCCCACTTTCAGTTATTCATTATTTTATCTTCCGCATAGTACTTGTTTTATTTAGAAATTTCTATGCCAAACACAGTGTTAGTTTGGGGTCATTCGTGATCCTAGGTCCCCTATTATGTCAAGGAGGTAGCCTCGGGGGATGACATTTTTTGGACTGAAGTTTGGTTTTATGGGT
Organism: Solanum stenotomum; assembly: GCF_019186545.1. Lineage (NCBI taxonomy): Eukaryota > Viridiplantae > Streptophyta > Magnoliopsida > Solanales > Solanaceae > Solanum > Solanum stenotomum. The sequence goes on along the minus strand of NC_064284.1, from coordinate 58,649,020 downwards.
CCCATCTACGGATCGTAGGAGCTTCTATGGGCTGTAGATGGAAACCGTAGGAAGAGGGAAAATATTTTTTTCAGAACAAGTCCAGTACCTTTTGTACAGTTCACCATGATGGTATGTCATCCTTTGTATGAGTCATAGATAGGTCTCATAGGTGAGTCCCAGACTTGATGAAATTTTGAGGGTCAAAGTTGGTTTTTACGGGCCGTAGAAATATTTCATAAAAATATAGGTGAAATAATGGTCCAGTAGGTCAGAATCGAGCCGGTAGTTTTAAAACGATTTTAGGTCTTTTTCCTAATTGTTTTAAATCAAAACTATGTCGGTTTGTCTTCTACCATAAGCCCTATATAAAGGTTTTAAACCCCTAATTACCTATATTTCAACTCATTCTCCTAAATTCTCCGAACTTGACAAAATTCAATCTCCAAACTCTCCTAAGGCTAAGGAAGAAGAAGAAGAGTTAAGGTTTCATCCAAGTCTCTAATATTCTATTTTTTTGGGCTTCCAGAATCAAGGTATGTATGTATTCACCCATGAAGTCCTTTCCTCCATGGGGTCCCCAAGAATTTCAATTTGCCAAATCAATTTTCAATTGATCAAATTAGGATTTCAAATCAATAAATGTGGGTTTCTTCCAATTATAATTGATTATGGTTAATTAAGTCTTATAATGCATGAATTGATGTTAATCCATGTTATTTAGTTGAAATTGCATTGACCCATGCCTAAATTATGTCTTTCAATTATGATCCTATGATGAACCCATGAATCCATGAATTATGCAATGATGAAGATATGCATGTTTTTATGAAATGATTATAAATGATTTGAGGATGCTTTGAAAGGAAAGTATCAGTGTTACTGTGAAAGGACTTCTCACTTACTATGATGATTATGATTGTGAAAGATATTTATCACAAATGAATTCACATTGGCGAAAGGTTTTCTCATCTATGTTGAATTATGTTTAAGGAGATATTCTATGTTTTGATCTTGAAATATGTGGATTGGTATTGATCATTGTCTTTCCTTATGTTAAATTGATATTTCATTTTTCTCTATTTTGTTGGGATTTAGACTTAGCATCAAGAGGGCTTTGAGGTAGAGACTCAAATAGGGTAGTCTCTAGTAGCGACCTCTAGTCCTTAGATGTGTGCCCCTGTAGTATTTTATTAAATGAACTAGATAGTGGTTCCACTTAAGAAAATGATGATATGTACGGATTCTACCTTGGCAAGTAGTTTCCCCTTCTTTAGGTATGAGGGATATAGCGAATTCCATGATATATCTCTCATGGTCTTATTGTCGGTTAAAGCTAGTATCTCATAAAATGATCATGTTTTCTTTAAAACTTTTCTTATGTCCTTTATGTTAATATATTTGACTATGTTTTATGATATTCATGTCATTTATTCTCTAAAAGCTTTTAAATATTTTATTATGATCATGCCAACTCATTTCAATTCATTTATACTATCATGTTCATGTTTATGCATATGGCCTCATACTTAGTACATTTTGTGTACTAATACATACTTGTGCCTACATTGGTTCACTAATGTAGGGTTTGACGCTCCTACCTTCCATACTCATGGCTAATTGATTCTTCATAAGCTTTAAAGATTGGTGAGTTCTCATGTTCTGAGGACCGATACTTTTTATTGTTTTTTTCAATTTTGTTTCAAACTTTGTCTGTGATGTATGAGTTACGTCCTAATCATTTTTCTTATGATGTATTAGATGACTTTGAGACGTATGTTAGATTTCCACTTGTCAAACTCTTTTGATGTATAAATGCTTTCTTTTAAAGTTTTTACTTCTAATATCTTATATGATGATGCTAAGTGGCTTGTGTAGGGCCTCTCGGGGTTCTATACGCCATGTTACGCCTAGAATATACTTTGTGTCGTGGCATGTCGCTACATGAACACTAATGTTTTACATAAAATCAATTTCTATCATATTTATAGTTATGTATATGACACATAACTATGTCAAATTGTCTAATTGACTATGTATCAGATGTTATTATGTATCTGCAACACTGTTTTATAACTAAATCAGTGTGTATCATATTCATAATTTTTTTTTGTATATGATACATAACTATGTTAAATTGTATGCACATGATACATAAATACTAATTTATACTACATGTATCGATCTCAAACCAAACAACTTATGAGCAACATTTACTAAATGTATCCCATAAATAGCAACTACAACACAATAATGTATTGATCTAAAATCAAACACCTTATGGGCAATCATTACTACTTTAATGTATCAGGTAGTATTACAGTACTTAGCAATTTACTAAATATGTTAGAAATAGTAATGTATGATGAGTAATATATCCATCTCGAGATCACAAATTAAAAAATCGACTACACAACACAATACATGTAATTCCATATCTTTCATTATCAGATCTCTTTACCCTAAAGTTAAAGTTATAAATAGTAATGTATCATGCACAATTTTATGGATTGATATATAAGTAGATAAAAAGCTAATACATATAAATTTAACCTGTCTCTCTATCAATGTTGTGTTCTTCTACTTTTCCCATTTTTTACTTTGCATAAACAATGAGAGTTTGAATTTGACATTTAGTATACATGTAATGACCCGGTCTGTTATTTTTTATTTTTTCATAGAAATTACCATTTTGCCCTCCCAATATCGACCCCGAGTCTTCTATGATTGAGTTTTGAGAAGTTAGTTTTGAAATTTTTAGTTAAAATTTGAGAATTTGGTAAGTTTTGAGTTTGAAAGCCTTAGTTGTTAAGAAGTGATTTACAATGTCTTTTGGAGTTTTGAATGTCAGAAAGGACTTATGTCAATTCCACAAGTCCCGTAATGTGGAATTTGATTTGTCAAAATTGTCAGTTTTAGATTTCAAGTCTTTTTGAATATTCAAGGTCCTAAGTTGTGAAATTGTGAAATTTTAGCCTTTGGGATGACTTTGGTCAACATTCAGGGTTCGGATCTCGGATCAAAATTCTGAGAGTTTTATTGGATTGGAGGGATAATTTAAGCCTAGTTGATGTCTTAGTTGATTTTTTAGAAGTGTCGAGCTTGTTTTAGTCTTTTTAGGTGTGAGTTAGTTTCTTGTGGTCTTCACGGATGTTGGATCAAGGAGACCTCAGATTCGTGTTTTAATAATTCCATTGAGTCCGAAACATCGAGTAAAATTGAATTTTATATGAGATTTATGTGCACGGGGTTCCGAAAGAATCTTGAGGGTCTTTTCGATGCTTGGAAAGTTGGTTGTGTTTTCTGGTGCTGCAAGCCTCGCTTTTGTGAAGGTCTTGTCGCTTAAGAAAATGACATGTCGCTTAAGCAAAGGACCTTTCGCTTAAGCGAAGAAGGCTTCACTTTTATAAAGGCCACACTTGGCGAACCCCTCAAAACTTTTTCGACATCAGAGAGGGTTTTTATCCCGCCATTTTGAGGTTTTAGCCCCCATTTCACTATTTTTGAGTTTTGGGAGCTTTGGGGTGGCGATTTAGATCAGATTTTCGAGGGAAATCTTTTGGGTAACCATTCTTAACTTTGAATCTTCAATTACCCATTGTTATTTATGGATTTATGTGTTCAATCAAGCTTTTGAAATGAGTTTGGGGTTATCTTCATGAACCCAAGATATGAATAAAATAGTAATTTTGGCCCAAATCCATCTATTTTAGGGAGGTCCAATTTGATAGCAAATCCATTTTTATGCGAATTGAATACGCAGCTCTAAGACGAGGGAAGCGCTTAAAAGATCCTTTATTCATACATTGTATTTTGAGATAGCCGAAGAGCAACACATGTCTACATTCTTTGTTTTGGAATCCAGCTAACAGCGTTCCCGACCCCTTGAGAGACCCCGCACACGGTTAGCAAGATTAGTTGCAGAGCGGTACCACCCACCCTACCCTACCTCCTATAGGCGGCCTTTCTACAGCCGCCCGAAAAGGAACTGCAATGATCTTGAATAGGGATCCTATAGCGATAAATAGAACCCCCATAAAAATACCACTAGATCGAGCACCAGTGAAAATAACTGGTGCTCGATCTACCTACTTCGGTCAAAATCTTGGATAATTGATCGAAGTGGGTAGATCCAGTAGACCCATAGATCATGTAACAAATAGGGTGGGTAGGCTTAAGGGAGTGATTTTGATCCCTTTTTTGAAATGGTTTTCACTAATGATTCCTAAAGCCTTGAGTAATGTTTTCAAATATTGTTTTTCAGATCCAAACCTACATTAATTGGATTTTGAGTTTTTTGACCCATTGATCTACATAATTGAAGTGGGAATTATTATTTCTAATGTGTGATTGTAAATACTTGATTATTATAGATTGTGTGTCTTTGGAAATGTTTCGGAAATGGAAGACTCAAATCTTGGAGTGATTGTTGATTGATTTAAGGCGAGTGACTTCCTAAAATTTGTATTCTAGTAGAATTCGTGTGCTTCATTAGTTTCTTGTACGTTGGGAGTGATGGAGATGAGGTGAAGAGTGTAAATTGTTCACTTAATACATCTAAATGAATAAAAATGGGTTAAAATGAAAAAAGCTATGTGATGAACATGATGATGTAAATTGCCTTATTGTGACCCTTGTTGATTGAATGATGAAATGTTTGAAAGCATGAATATGTACTTGAATTGTGTGAATTGTTGTCTCTTCTGTATGGCCTGATATTGCTTGTATGCATTGATTGTGAACACCATGATGAGACATGTGATGATTTATGATGCCGAGGTATTTGTCGGCGAGTGTTATGATGTCGAGGCATTTGTCGGTGAGTGTTATGATGTCGCGGTCTTTTCTAGCGAGTGTTATGATGTCGAGGTCTTTGCCGGCGAGTGTTGTGATGTCATAGTCATTTCCGGCAAGAGTTTATAAAGCCAATGGAAATTGGTTTCAGCAAGAAATTGATTATTTTGATTTGATGCATTTGATGCTTATGCGTAACTTGATAGCTAATTGTGATTTATGTACTTGTTGCGTGTGACTGAGCTACTTGGCTTTGAGTATGACTTACTTGATTCGTAAATTGTTGATTGTGACTATTGAATTGTGATTATTGGGCCTTGTGAGTCGTATATTGTAGAATTGCTAGGTTGGACTGATTTTTGTGCAGGTTCAAGTTTGAGGAAGTTTGGTTGGATTGTAAGGGGTATTGGTTTTATAGCTAGATGTCTCATTTTCTAGGTTGCTTGTTGGGTACCGTGTTGTTGGTACTCACCCTTTGTTTCTACACTTGTGTAGGTTTCGAGCCCGAACACATGTGATCTCTTTATCCTTCTTCTTATTTCGAGGCTTGTTGAGGATTTGAAGAGTTAGTTGTTTGTCACTTCCGTGGGCCCTCTTTTCCTTTTATTTATTCTTCGTTCTATTTGAGGAACAATGATTGAGACTTATACTTGTTTCTTAATTCCACACTTTATGTATTTAGTGACTTGTACACATGACAACCAGGTTTTGGGGTATTGTTTAGAATGAATAAGTTTTCCACCTTGATTTACTATTTTCTGCTTTTCTACCATTTTTGTTGGGTTGAGACTGACTTGTCTTGGTGGAAAAACACAAATGTCACCACGTTCGTTTTTGGATCATGACAATACAAGTATATAGTCAATGTCGATAGAGGAGGAAAGTGTCATAGAGGAGGAAGCGGTGGTGCAAAGGGAGAGGCTGAGAGCCCTTAGAAAAGCTCAAGAACTTCTTCAAACCCTTAAAGATAACAAGACTAGAGAGGATATTCATCATGTATCTTCTCAAACATTTTGATAATTTTGAATCGAAATTGAAAGGATCTTCGATGAACTAGGAGAAGAATTTTGAATCTCAAAATTTTCAACAATTTTAAATCAATTTGAAAGGATCTTCGATGAGCTGGGAGAAGAATTTTGAATCCCAATATTTTCGACAATTTTGAATCAAAATTGAAAGGATCTTTAATGAATTGAAGATTCACAAAAGAAATCGTTTGTCCAATAACACAATTCCATCACTTTTGTATCTATCATAACTTACGTCTTTTACCCAAATTCCTAAATGTCTCAACAAAATCAATATATTCATGATTTGGGACAGATGAATGAGATTAAAATTTGATAGAGTAATATGAATCTTTTACGAAATCGGATTGATGGAGAAGATGAAAATTTAAATTTTTCATTTTGTGAAGCTGTTACAATTTGGAATAGATTGATATCAATCAATTTTGCTTAATTCAGAGGAATGAAAAATAATTTTACGTTTAGATTTCATATTAAGCGCAATAGACAATCTTTGTAATGTATCATAATTAATGTATTCCGAAGAATCTTATGTATCCGAATTATTCATTTTTTAAGAGATTTTTTATAATTTAAAAAAGAATAGAAATAGGATGTAAATTACTCCTTACTCATGTGATTCCTAAAAATTATACATTATTATTTCATCACCTGGGGTCTCAAGACGAGGGAAGGAAACAAAGGCATGGTGGACATCATTATAAAATAATTAGAAAAAAATTTGCTAGGGCTAACATTATAATTTTATAATAATGTGAGTTTTGACCTTATTATAGACTTATAGTAAATTAATTAATACCACCTAGAAGGAAACGAATGGCCCAAGTTAATTGAGGTTGTCGTGGCCACCTTCAAACCTTATCATTAATATAACATATGTGTCTCTATAACCTTTACCAACATGGAAATAAATATTTGGAAATAAAACATCCAACAGGAAGAAAAATCAATACAAGTTGATTAGAATTTCCAAAAAAAGAACTCTCTTTCAAGTTTTAAATACGAGTTTACTCTTGAGCACTAATGTTTGACGGTGTATGAGATGTAACAATTAAATTTGGTTGTTGAGTTGAAGCCAAGTGTTAAAAATTTAATTAAATATTAAACTGTGTTTTTTTAACCATTTATATTTTTAGATGAAATGATTACGCATTTTAACAGACAATAGAGCATATAAAGGTCTTGAGATTGAATCTCACTGTCATCCTTACATAGGATGTCAAAAAAATATGAAAAATCGACTGAATCGATCGAACATAACCGTATCAAACCGATTTATATTATTTTTTCATAAAATCGTAGACTATTATTTAAGTGTATAACCGGCCTGAACAATTGGGATGATCTTTTTAATTTATTAAAAAATCAAAAAATTCCCGAATTGAACCGAATATCCTTACATGTATGTAAATATATATTTTATATATTAACAATACGTTAAATTTAATATATGATATATTTTATAACATTTTAAATATAAATATAACCTAGGTCCTAGGCCTCTGGTGATTGAACGACTTTGGGTCTTCTCTTTAATTGTCCTTTAGTTAATTAGGTTTAAAATTAAAAGATACTATAATAGATACTCCATCAAACATTATGGCAAAACCTATGTAAGAACTTCTATTAAATGTTTAATATCAAACAATACAACAACAAGGTTTTTTACATACTTCTTGGTGAAGAATAGAAGTGCTTCTTCAAGAACATATTTGCCAAAGAAATAGTTTAATAATGATATATTTTGAGGTAATACTTTAAAAGTAAGAAAAAATTAAAATTACCTGAACCTTACCAATACCGAGAGAAACAATATGATTTGGATGGTTTTAAAAAACCAAATTTGGATATAGATTATAAGATACCTGAAAAATTGAAATGGTATAATTTTTTTAAAATAACCAACTGAATCGTTCCTTTGACACCTTTACGTTTACATGTTAAAAAAAAGTTTTCACATGATTGACCCATGAAAAAGAATCATACTCACTCGTGAGAGGCATGCTGAAAATACTATTAAATAATAAAGAGAAAACTAAGCAAATACCACATAAAAGTAAAACAATTACAAACATATACCCCTTTACATTCATACCCCACTAAATAATTACACTATATGCCCCTAAATAATTTCGCTTAACTAATACTAAATCAATATCATATAATGTATTGGTATCATTAAGACTGATAATTTCACTTAATTAATACTAAATAAGTATATATATATTGTATTGGTATCATTAAGAGATCCTAAACACTAAGACAACACTGCATAATGCCTTTAAGATAAAAGATCTTGGAGAATTAAGATATTTCTTAGGTATTGAATTTTCAATATCTCAACAACGTACTATTATGCATCAAAGGAAGTATGCTCTTGGACTCAGTGCAGCAAAACCAGCACCTACTCCTATGGATACTACTACAAAGTTAACTAGTATCCAATGTGATCATTATCTCAATTAGGTTGTAGATTCTAGTGATGAAATACTAGTTGATCAAGGTGCATATCAAAGACCAGTCGGAATTTTTTTCATATCTAACAGTTCCTAGACTATATATATCTTATAGTTTTCAAGTACTCAACTAATTTCTACATAAATCAAAACAGTCTCATATGTATCAAGAAGTTCAGCTGAATCAGAATATAGAAGCTTGGATTGTGTGTTGAACTGGCTTAGATTGTAGGCTTAATCATAGATTTTGAAGTTCAACTACCACTTATAGTACTTACAGAGCTTAGTAATAGCAAATCAACTATTCAAATCGTTGCTAATCCAGTATATCATGAAAGAACTTTTTGGGTTTTATTTGCCCTGAATTTCTTACCATAAATAGGTTTTCCTTTTAGAAAAAGGTTTTGGATTGGCTAGTCCTTTTCTTGTAGGAAAAGGTTTAGAACTCTATAAATAGAGGTTTGTTCCTTCTAACTTAATCAACATTCACAATGTAGTCTTAAGGGCTTTGAGAGTTTTGGTTAAGGGGGAGAATTTGTGGGTCACAAGCTTGATACGTTATCACTTGTGTGAACCTCCCATGTATTCCGAGTGAATTGGTTGGGGTTATTTCTCTCTATATTTTGTACTCTCATGTTTATATAGTGGATTGCTCATCTTCTTTGTGGACGTAGGTCGATTGACCGAACCACGTTAAATCTTTGTGTCTTGGTATATTTCTTGTTTGTCTTCTTACTCATGGTCTTTTGAGGTTTGCTTTGCTAGCTTCCGCGTTACACTGGGGCGGACCCACATGCACCCGTGAGGGTGCATGTTCACCCGACAACTTTTAATTTTTTTGTATATATATATATAATGATAGTTTATAAAAAGATAATATATTTAACTGTGCACCCTAATAAACAAAGGTGATCTTGGCGCGTTGGTTGAATGTTGAACCTTAAAAGCTGAACGTCCTAAGTTTGAATCTTGCAAAGGGGTAAGAAATGTTTTGCCTTTAAAAATCAGCCTTTTGATAACAGTTAACCTTTGTGGTGCCCCTAACTTCAAATCCTGGGTTCGCTTCTGACAATACATAGCTACACATGATCAACATGTTGATGTCCTAGCCAAGAGTGCAAACAAAGTTCAACTTGTCTATTTGATATCCAAACTTGGACAGGCTAATCTCTTTGCAATACCAAGTTTGAGAGGAAGTGTTAAGGATATAAAATGATCTAGATAATCTAGTAGGTTCTTGTGGATACATAGTCAGTTAGGAAATTGAATAGTTAAGTGCATTCAAATCTTGGGTTCGCCACTGACAATGCATATCTACACATGATCAAAATGTTGATGTCCTAGCCAAGAGTGCAAACAAAGTTCAACTTGTCTACTTGATATCCAAACTTGGACAGGCTAATCTCTTTGCAATACCAAGTTTGAGAGGAAGTGTTAAGGATATAAAATGATCTAGATAATCTAGTAGGTTCTTGTGGATACAAAGTCAGTTAAGAAATTGAGTAGTTAAGTGCATTCAAATTTTGGGTTCACCTATGACAATACATATCTACACATGATCAACATGTTGATGTCCTAGCCAAGAGTGCAAACAAAGTTCAACTTGTCTACTTGATATCCAAACTTGAACAGGCTAATCTCTTTGCAATACCAAGTTTGAGAGAAAGTGTTAAGGATATAAAATGATCTAGATAATCTAGTAGGTTCTTGTGAATACAAAGTCAGTTAGGAAATTGAGTAGTTAAGTGCATTGTAAAGAGTATATTTGACTCTCTCTCTATATATAGACAAGCTTGTGCAAATTCTTAGTTAACACATTGAATAAAATTGTATGACTTACTCTTTCGCCTATTTCGGTTACTCTCCTCTTCATTCTCTTACATTTAAGTTATTGTTTCATTGATTTTTGATGAATAATTCATCAGATTGTAAATTCAGTTATTGTTATAAATTAATTTGAGATTATTGTAAAAATCTATAAACTTCAAGTAATGAATCCACCTTTGAATGTTTTTTTTTTTTTCATTTTTTGAATCAATAATTATTTTAAATTTAAAAAATTAAAAGGACATTAAAATCATTGTGCCAAACTCGTCTTAATTATACTATACATATCTCACTTTATATAACTTGTTTTCCTTTTTAGTTAATCTAAATAAGGCGCATTCTATATTACTAACAACTTAACTTTAAATATCAATTTTATATCTAATAAAGTGATTAATAATTACCTATTATATACACGTCAATTCATATAAATTAGGACAGAGGAAATAGGGAGTAACATTGTTGGAGCATGTGAAGAATAATTAATGTGTGTATCTGTGAATTTGTCTATTAATCTAGCTACCTATCATATGCACACCCTTATTCTTCTGGTGCTATCCACCTCCCTTTTATTGGGAAAAATTATAGAAATTCCACCTTTTAGTTTACTTATTATCATTATCCCCTATAAGTTTTACAAATCTCCAAAATCTCTCATTTTTGGGCATCAGATTAGTGTATCTCGCGCATCAGATTAGTGTATCATGTATAAAATGTACATCAGATTAGTATATTATGTATAAAATGTAATATATCTTACTTAACGATTAATGTATCTCGCGCATCAGATTAATGTATCAACGCTTATATTATTGTATCCGTTTGAGGAATTTCTGTAATTATAAACTTTTAAGGGATAGATCGTAATTTATACCTTAATTTGTTAACTACATATATTTACTATTTTACAATCACCTATTGCTATCTAGATCATCACTCTATTTATTTTTCAAGGCACATCCATTTAATGAAAATTGCGGAGAAAAGAAGAAATTAGATCAAATATTCAAGAAAGTACAATCAAATCTAATAAATATCTCAACCCTCATAATTGCACCAAGCATAGATAGATTGAAAATAACAAAATTTGCATTTCAGAACGGTAATATCTTGTATAATCACTCAATTTACGATAGTTCTTTTAGAAGCCATTTAAATTTATTTTATAAATTAAATATCGCTTAGTTACTGACATTTTATCTAAAAAGTCATTCAATCCACTCAACTATTGATAAATCTATAACATTTTTTTTCAATTCGATAATTATTTTACTGTGGAAAGCTGTTAATTTTATTGGTGAAAATTGTGGCGGCAAGAACTCTAAGGAGGTGTTTGGTATGAGAAAAAACAGACAATACTTTCATAATAAAATGTAAGATTATATTACCTTATGTTCGATTAGAGTAATTAGTTTATCCCAAAATTATTCATCGCATGTAGGGGTGGCAAAATCAAATCTAACCCGTTCAAATCCTCCCATCCCGTTTAAGTTTGGATTGATTATTGACCCCTCCATTCATTAGATCAATCCATTTCAACCCATTAAAAATTGGGTTGATATGTAACTCGAATTGACTCAAAAAAAAAATCATAGAAATATTTTTAAAAAAAATATTTTTCAATTTATATGTTGTATATAGCCATAATAAAGAAATAATAATAATTTTATTAGGTACTAAAATAATTAAAAATAACAAATTAAACAATCAAACTTAATAAAAATTGGGTTGGGCTGAGTCTTGACCCATAATGTTAGCTATTGCCTAACTTATTTTGACCCAACTCATTTTAACCCAAACCCAATTTGAATTGGTTTGAATCTTAACTCGATTATTGTCTTAACTTATTATGACTCATTCAAATTTGACTCAATTTGCCCAATTGGCACCCCTAACCGCATGGAATAAATTTATCTATCTCATTTCGATACCAAACGAGTTATAAAGGTGAGATCACGCGCTTGAAAGTGTGAGAGTGGTGAAAGCTTTTGGGATGTTAATAAATAATACTACGAGGTACATGTGAGAAAGTCATTGGTCGATGAAAAGAGGAAAAAAGGTGGGTCCTACTCCCGTACTCTTGGATTGGACTTTTCTGGAAAGTATTTCCTTTTATTGCTATTATTCCACTTTCCTTTTTATGAAAATCAAACCCCACTACCAATAATTATTTTCTTTTCTCAAAATTACCCCTCTCCATTCCTAATTTACCTTTCTTCTGTACCCAAATGGTAAAAACAACATAAAAAACAATTCTACTGCAACCTACTAAAATAAATCCAGCAGTCAACCAGAAAATCTAATACATTTTGCGTCTCAAAATATCTTCTGTGTTTTATTTACGTTTCTTTAATCAGAAATGGTGTTTAATTATACTTCTTAAATGACAATAAGTAGTTGAAAGCGGATAATTTTTCTAAGGACGATAATTATTTTGAGACGGGAGAAGTACAACAATAATAATATCTAATGTAATTTTATAAGTGTAGTCTAGGAATCACGGTAGCAAAAAAGAATAAAGTGGCAATATATATAATATATTCCTTTTACATAGCCACTAAATATTTTTGCACCAATTAAGTTAATGTCATTGTATCCGGAATAACTAGTAACATCATATAGAATGTTGATTATAAATATTCATATTATACTCCTTCTGTCCCTAATAACTTGTTCACTTTTCTTTTTTTAGTTGTCCCTAATTACTTGTCCATTTTGACAAATCAAGAAAGGACAAATGTTTTTTACCTATTATACCCTCAATTAATCACTTTGAAAAACGTAGAACTTCTTGAAAATTTTAAGTTGTTTTTAATTCAACTGTTTACTCATATCATGTTGGAGCTAATAAAAAGAGTAAATAACGACTAATTAAAGAATGAACGAATAAAACACGTAACATTTAATAAAATTAATTAAACACGAATAATATAAAGACAAATTTAACATTTTTCCTTAAACAAGAAATGATAATTACTATAGCTAATAAAAGTAATTAGGTAATAAGTCATCTATGGTGCTTTCAATTTTCCATAAAAAGGAAGTACAAAAAAATGTAAAAAGGAAATAAAAAGAGATGCTTTTCGATTTGGTTAACGTCGTAAAGTTGCGTAAGAAAAAGATGCTTCTTTCTTCTTCTTCTTCTTTTCTTTTTTTGTTATATATTTCAATAATTTTATTTTTATTTTTTAACCTTTACATTCATTGACCTATAAGAAAATATAAAAAATACAAAGTCTTCCTTTCATCAAAGAGTATAAAGAGGAATCCTTTTCAATGTACCAAAAAAAAGAGTAAAAAGAGAAAGGTGAAATGTAGAGTCATAATTACTAATTAGTACATTAGTATATGTAGAGAAATAGAAAATTGGGTCTAAGAAACAAGAGGAAAAGTATATAAGAAATGACTAATTAAGTGAGTTGAAAAATCGAATGTCCATCCCTAAAAAAGAATTATAGTTTGTTATACAATTTCACTTCAAATTTTATATCTTATCCTTAGTTGTATGTTTTTATCTAGAGCAACTTTCACATAAAACAAATATAAGAATTTCACATAAAACAAATATAAAAATCATATTTGTATGTTATAGCTATAGACTATAATTTGCATAATTGCGCTCCATAACAAATTGTATGTTTGCTATGGAGCTTTTGATTTGTATAATTCGCTAGATACATCCAATTTTATATAAATTGTTTAGCTTTGTATAAATTCATTTATACACTGTAATTTGTATAATAAAATCTGTATTTGTGTATTTATAAGTGTATAGAACGAAAATATATGTATTTATATTTGTATATATACTTTTCTCTCGCTTTATATAAACATAAATGCATTTTATACCGAAATGTATAAAATGGCTAATTGTATATCGAAAATGGCTAATTGTATACCGAATCAGATGACAAAAAATTGAGATATTTGCTGCGAATTACAAATAAATAAATTTTGGCTATAACATTTAATTTGAATTAATAATTTGTTATTGCATACAATTTTCCCTTTTATCAATGTATTTTTTTTAATTCAATTAAAAAAGAGTGACATTTTTTACATTTCACATGAAATATTTAAAATTATATACTTCAAAGAATATGCTAATATAGTACAACAAATTTTTAATTTTTTATTTTTTGTATTCAATTAACCTAAACACATAAATTTAAATAGAAATAATACTCGTCACACATGATGAAAATGTTTTCCTCTTTTTCCTTTTTAAGAAAAAAATTGGTATCATATCAAAATTAAATATTGTCACGTAAAATGTCAATATCCTTCAAATACACGTAAGATAAATCATGATCTAGTATAATAGCCTACGAACTACAAATGAAGACTGGTAAAGTGTACTAAACAACCCTCATATAATAAACTTAATTGAAAAAACGTAAAGGAAATTTTGAATCTAAAACTCTCTCAATACCTCCAGTTGAGAGATTTCAAACTCAACCAACTCAATCGGACACAGACACGTTAGAAAAAGAACAAAGTTGGGTTGGATAATAGGGATCTAGAAACTAAGGTGTGGGGGGAAGGGTTAACGTTGGTATAGGCTGCTTTGGGCTTATTCTTCCTAAACTAGCCTCGTCTATTTCTGTATTTGGGCAGCTAAATAGGTGAAATAGCACAAACAAGATCTAGTAAAATACTAAGTAGACATCACATATCCATCATCTCTCTTTTTCTTTTTCTTTTTTTATAAAATAAAACTTTCCCCAACAACTTCAACTTCTCTATAAGTTATAAGTTCCATCTTCTTTCAATATTTACACAAAAAAAAGTTCATTTTTTTTCTTCATTTCACACATCAATATAGGTCACGTTTCAACTAAAAATCTACAACTTTTCGAAAATAGACTCATTTTGGTTCTATCGACAAACCCATTTTATTATACAACAAAAAAAAAATGTGGAATTTAAATGATTCCCCCGATCAAATAATGGAGGATGAATCTGATGAAGGTACACCGGTGAGATCGGTATCAAATTCAAGTTCATCCGCTGTACTTGTTGTAGAGGACGGTAATTCATCAGAAGAAGACGGTGAAAGAGGTAAAAAAAAGAAAAGTAGTACACCAGGTAAATTATTCGGTTTTTCTGTTAACGATGACAATTTGGAACCGCCGATAGTTACCCGGCAATTTTTCCCGGTGGATAATGAGTCCACCAATTTTCCAAGAGCACAATGGGCTGGAATTAAATTTTGTGAATCGGAACCGCCACTTGTCACCGGATTAGTGGGTAACCCAATTGAGGTGTCACAACAACAGCCAATTAAAAAAAGCCGCCGTGGACCACGTTCAAGAAGTTCACAGTACCGTGGTGTTACCTTTTACCGGAGGACTGGCCGGTGGGAATCGCATATATGGTTAGTGTTACTTTTCAATACTATCACATTAAATCGACTTATACTATTGATATAACTCAACTTATTTTGTTGAAAATATTGTCTATTCGAAATTAATAATTCTTTTTTATAATTTGGTTTAGGGATTGTGGGAAACAAGTTTATTTAGGTATGTTTAATTTATTTCATTTTTAAATTATTTATTGTTACTGGTGTTCTTGAAGATAATAAGTTTAATATCATCTGGTATAGGTGGATTTGATACAGCACATGCAGCAGCTCGGTGAGATTTTTAATTCTTCTCTTGTAACTTTTTGTAATTTTTGAGTGTTTGATATGATGAAAGTCATTTTATTTTTTTATTTTTTTTGAAAATGGAGCACAAAAAAGTTGAATTTTTTGCAAGAAATATTTTGTTTTCTATGATACCGTACACATTTTTTTTTTTAAATGTGGAGAGACTGAAGGTTTTGGAATGTATGACACAGTGCATATGATAGGGCAGCAATCAAGTTCCGGGGAGCGGAGGCAGACATAAACTTTACCTTGGAGGATTACGAAGGTGACTTAAAACAGGTAAGTTATGCATTCAAAATTTAAATTTGATCAGTTTAATTTTAAAGATATTAAGATTGATAAAAGAAAAAATCAATAATCTCCTGTATATGAAATTATAATTTCACAGATGACCACTCAACTAATAGTTGTTATCTTAAAGTCGTTTTTAAAATGATTTTTTGAGACAAGATGCTAAAAAAGCATCTAGATGTGTTTTTGTTGTGTGTGTCTGATTGGAATACTTCACTTTCACTATTTGGCCTATCATAAACAGTAGTTTTTGTTTCACATTTTTTGGTGTGAATATTTAGTTGGAAGTATATATATAACATTTTGACATTTTATTTTTGTTTGTGCATAATTTGTTTTATCTATATTTTGGTGTATCAGATGAGCAATTTAACCAAGGAAGAATTTGTGCATGTACTAAGGAGACAAAGTACTGGTTTTCCAAGAGGAAGTTCCAAGTATAGAGGAGTCACTTTGCATAAATGTGGTAGATGGGAAGCTAGAATGGGACAATTCTTAGGCAAAAAGTAAATAATTATTCTCATTTTATTCTCCAAGATTATTGAATAAATGTTTCAAAGAGTGAAATTATTGATTTTTTTAAAAATTTTTTATTTGGAACAGGTATGTTTATTTAGGCCTATTTGATACTGAAGTTGAAGCTGCCAGGTGTGTTATTGCAGGGCTGAATTTATTCTTCTTAATTTCTCTACTTTAATTAGCTGTATTGATACTAGGGAGTTACTCGAATGATAAACACCTCTCAACTCCTATCCAAAAGGTGGGATCTTCCGAGAGGGGTAAAGAAAAAAAAATATTCTAGTTGCATTTTTCGCACTAAAATTACTCCCTTTATCCCAAATTATTTGGCACGTTTGCTTTTTACAAAAGTTCATATGATTCATTTTCGAAGTCAAATTGGATTAAAATAACTCAATATTTTATAATATTTAAAATTCAGGTATTCAAATATTATATGATAAGTAGTATCACTTACTATATAAGTTGTAATTTTTCTCATGTTAATTTGTCAAAGCTAGCTCACATAATTTGACTTTCGAAAAGTGAAACAGTATAACGTAACTAACTTATTGGAGAAGGTGAATGCTTTAAATATTTTTGACACACTTTTTTCTTTCTTCTTTAACAGATCTTATGATAAAGCTGCTATCAAGTGTAATGGAAAAGATGTAGTTACCAACTTTGATCGTAGCATTTATGAAAATGAAGTTAACTCAACCGGTAAAATTACATTTTTCTTTAATTTATTTGCTCTCTGTCTGATCGACGTTTCTAACATATCGTCAGTATATATACGTTAAATCTACGTAACATTGATAAATGTGCATTTTTTTTCTTCAGAATGTAGTGATAATGCAGCGGACCACAATCTTGACTTAAGCTTAGGAGGTTCAAGCCAGGAAATGGGGGACAATAGGGGTCAAAATTCTTCATCTAATTTGCAATTGGATGTCCATTGGGGCCACCAAGGGTCATCAAGGCTTAACAAGGTGCATACATACTTCTGAAATTATCTATCGTGATTTTTGAAAATAATTATTTTAAATTATTTATTATTTTAAAATTTTAAGATAAAATTAATATTCTTTACTTTTTTTATCCTTGATAATTACGTTCTTGAAAGCTATAAATACTTCAGTAAAATAAATGTGTTTAATAAAAAGAAATTATTATCTTAAGACATGGTAAAATAATAAAGAATCTCTCCTAATTAATGTTTTCTGTAAGAGCATGTAAAAGAAGAAACACGACAGATAATTTGAGACAGAAGGAATACATAACATAGCTTACCTTAATTCCTTGCAACTATGTAGAAAAACATAGTTCAGACGATTGACAACTTTATTTTCAACATTTCAAACTTAATTTTGCATCATGTCTAATGTTTGTACATGCTTTTTTTTTCTTTAAATTGTCGTATTTATTGAAATCGAGTACCCTCGTGTTTTAAATTTCCTTTAGCCACGTAGCCAAATCAATTTTGATGGCCAAAAAAGAAGTGGATATAATGAGACTGAAACATTGCAACTCTTGAGCCAAACACACCTTAATTCGTCAGGCAGAGTGCAACCAAATATTAATGAAATGCAAAGGTTTGGCCAATTTATTAGAGATGGTGAAACACATATGGTTCAAGCCTATCCCCGGCAATTCAATTCATATCAAGTGAGTTTTCATTTTTCTTATAATAATATCGTTTAAATATTTTTGATTGCTATACAAAATGTTGTTATAAAACATATAATATAACATAAGATAGAAAAATAATTTTGAAGAAACCTTATATCGTTATAATAACATATGTATTATAAAGAGAAATAGTTGGATTTTATGGCTCTCATGTTTTTTCTTTATTAACTTGTCCAAATTATTGTAAAATACTATCCTTGGTTATTTTACAAAAAATGTCATTTTAACCAATAAAAATAAGTGTTGTTTTAAGAAACCAATTTGTAGGTGTTTGGACATTAAGAAAAATTATACTTGAGGATAAGTAAAAAATTTAAAATAGTTGAAACAAGATATTTACAAATTGATATTTAGAGAGAAAAAAAATCTGTGAGTTGAGAAAAAAATTATCTTGAAAATTTTGGAAAATCACTTTTTAAATTTGAAACTCATCTTCAAAACCTTTTTTCAAAAAATCAATTCAATGTATAACCAAGGCAGCCCCGAAAATGTAATAATTAATTTGTTTTGTTAAAATCTATCCTTACTCTAATAAATGATCTATACAATTTATTAAACCCCTCAACTATTGGTTCTCATTTTGAGAAGAGATAAAAAGGATTATTTGACCCTAATTATTACTTAATACTATTAAATAATTTTTTTTATGAATGTATCGAAACCTTAAACCATATTTAAAAAATGATTTTAATACAATTATTGTACACCTTGTGATCAAATCAACTAAAGAGTAAGTCAAAAATATTTTGATTTAAACCTCGATCTAATATCATATTGAATTTTGTGATCATTTTATTTAAAAAAGCTAATCATTAATTTATTTTTAAAAAATCAATTACTTAATTATATTATGTATCAACGGGCAGGTTCAGACTCCGAGCAACAATAATGTAGGCCAAATTGGGGCAGCAAGTAATTCTCAAGAATGGCACCCTAATTATGAGATAATTACAACTGCTGCAGCATCATCAGGATTCCCCCAGCAGATAATAAGAACTCAAAATTGGTCTCAAAATAATGGCTTCCATCATAATTTTATGAGACCTTCTTGACCATTAATTAATTTCTTCATGTTCTTTTATCAATCTTTGTAAAGAGTAAAATTAATTAATGTTGAGATTATTAATACTCTCAAAACATAAACAAACAGATTATATTGGTAGTATATATATGTTGGAATGAAATTCCAACTCTTTGGAAAAGTTAAGTGTAACCTTTTTATTCTTTTTATTTTTGTTAAATTCTTATTATTGGTAAAATTTAATTTAGATTCTTTGGATTCAATTTTCGCACCTCGAATTAAATTTAGCTGACGTTTGACCATTAAATTTAAATATTTTTTATTTTATTTAATATTTATAAAGTTGAAGTTGATGCTAAAGTTTTATTTGGTTATAATTTTTGCAAAGGAAAGAAGATAACACTTTATTTAAAAAGGATGGTAAAAAGTATTCTTAAATTATGTGAAATTAAATAAAAATATCATCCGTTAATTGTTTTATCTAAAAATATCTTTACCATTAATACTTACTCCCTCCGTCCACAATTGTTTGTCAGGGTAAGGTCATGCACATCCCTCAAGGAAAATTTAATACAAGATGTAATTTGACTAATATAACCCTACTATATCAAGAATATCAAAAGTCCACATAACTTTTCAATTGAACTACACAATCATTAAGGGCAGAATTGGAAATAAGTGACTAATTATTTCTTGATTGTTTAAATTGACAATTAATCTTGGACATCTATTTTTAGTATACCTGCCAAACAATTGTGGACGGAGGGAGTAGTACTTTGGTCCAAACTACATCTATTGTTACTTTTAGGTAAAAAAGAAAATGCTCAATTTTAATAAACATATCATCTATTCTCTTCTAAACACAATCTTTATCATAATAATATCGTAATTCATCATAAACTTTTATGTGTATATGATCATAATGATTCATCATTAATTAATTTTCATTTAGATAAGGATAAATTTTATACTCTTAATAAAATAGGAAATATTTTTATTTCTTAATATTTTTGAATTAAAGAATAATATTTTTTTACTAACATAATCCTTGACTTTGAAGTTAAGATACAATAATCATAATTTCATAACATAAAAAAAATTATTACATTGATTCAAAGTTCAAATCACAAAATATTATTGATAGAGTTATTCTTGAATCTTTTGTAATAACTTTCAAAATTGAGGAATTTACTATCAAATATTTATCCTACAATTTGGAAAAGATTAAGAAATAAAAAAAATATATTTTATTAGAATTTCCGTTTATCATTATCTAAAATAAAATTTAATGATGAGATTACTATGATCTTATATATATATATATATAT
This sequence comes from Solanum stenotomum, assembly GCF_019186545.1. Lineage (NCBI taxonomy): Eukaryota > Viridiplantae > Streptophyta > Magnoliopsida > Solanales > Solanaceae > Solanum > Solanum stenotomum. The sequence goes on along the minus strand of NC_064284.1, from coordinate 58,628,453 downwards.
ATATATGACATACAACATCAATTTGAAAAACATATATGAAGTAATTTGTTTTAATTCATAAAAGGATATTAAAAAGAAAAAAGTTTTACTTTCCACTTTTATATTAATTGAAGAGATTTTAAAAGAAAAAAATTCTTTAAAGTAATACTTTAGTTAGAAAATAATGTGTTTAAAAGAAAATATAGTAGAAATACTTTTAGATCAAAATATTAATGATATGCACATTTTTGAAGCGATGTATTAACAACGAAAACATTTTAAATAAACTATATTAACAAGAACATTTTTATCAAATTTCACATATTTTTAAAACATTTCTCATCATTTCCTATTTATTTAATTATATAAGTACTCTCTCGGTCCATCTTTAATTGTTATATTGTGCTTTTCGAAAGTCAATTTAACTAATTTTTAAAGTTTAATTAGATTACATTAATTCAATATTTTTTAAAAAAAAATTAGATATTCCAAAACTATACGAAAAGTACTATAAAATGCAATCATTTGCATATCAATATAATGAAAAATTACATCGTGAAATATTAATCAAAGTTCTTATTATTTGACTCTAAAAAAACTATAATAATTAAAAGTAGACTGAAAAAGTATTAAGCAAATGGAACAAGTAGCATAGCAAAAGAATTATTTGGTAAGTACAAAAGATACTAAATTCCCAACACTTCTAAGAACCTTTTAATGACTAGCAAGTGATTGATTTATTATAAGTAAAACCCTTAAAATGTACCAAGTACAACATTAATGAGGAAGGGCAACATTAATAAGTACATTCTAGTTTGTTTCAAAAATAATAAAAAATAAATTATAATTGAATTTATCAATTTGTCCATATATATCCACATACTTTTATAGCTACTAAATTTGTGATGACATATTTGAAAATACAATCTTAATATTACTTTTGGTATGTGTTAAAAAATGTAAAAATATATCCTTAAAGCATTTAAAATTTAATAGACATATCAATAGTTAATAAGTTTGCTTACATATGCTCTTATCGACTATCGTTAAATAATTGTTGTAAATATGTTCTTAATTTAACTAGAGCCAGCCTCAATTAATGATTTCGATTTTACACAATTTAAAAACATATTTCACCCCTTTTTTTGCTTATTAGCCACCTAGTTAAATTAATGACATATTTGAATTAACTATTGAACGATAAACACATATATTTAATTAGTTTCAAATAGTGTACAATGAAATATCACAGTCATGACTAAAAACAGTCAGACATGGTTATTACGGTGAGAGGGACTTAACCTAAACCCTAAAGGACAACATAATTAAAAATGTATTTAATTTAATTGTACTACATCTTTCCCCTAATAGTATTTTCCACTCAGAATATTGTACTAGGTAAGAGAAAAAAATATCTTGATGCTTGTGCTTAAAACCCTAAATCATCATTAAGATTAAATTAATTAATTAATTAATGGATCCAGATGTGAAACATTGATTTTCCCAACTTCCAATTTGATGATTATAAAAATAAGGTGCATTTTCATCATCTAGGGCGTCATCATCGATTTTAATATATACACACAAATATTATAATCCTTACTTTTTTGTTTATTTATGTTATTATAGTCCTATGATTATGAATTGGTTAAACAGTGTTGTCATTTAATAATTATATAATATATATTATAGAAATAAGATATGAAAAGGCTTCTATGTTATTCGTTTAAGTTTTTAAATTCAGAATACATGAGAGTGGTGGGGTGAGAGAATAGAGTCAAAAGAATCACACCTTTATTCCTTTTAATTTATAAATAAAATATTCATAATTAAAATTTAATAACTTAAATAATAATTTTTAGGGAATAAATAGGTAAATAGACTCTTTTCGCCCTCTTTTCGATGTCTGCTTAGGAAACTATGTTAATATTTTGAAAAGAAAATGCTCGCCTTTTGTTCAAAAAAATTATTTGCTATAAGAAAAGATGATATTAGTAAAAATTTTAGTGATTTGCAAAAAATGCTTGATTAATGAATATTGTTAGGTATGCACTAATACTAGTTGCTTCTATGTTGATTGGTGATTAGGTTGACTTATTTTATTCGTAATGATTTATAATATGGTCCTCATCCTTAAAAATAATATTGTGGTCCAAATCATTTTACTTCTTGGAATAAGAGATACTTCTTCAACGTTCTATGTACTAAAAAATATATTTTAGTGGACAAGATCTCTAAAGGATCAATCAGTTCAATTTATGAATATATATTTTTATTAAGTATTATTTATTTATGTAAGAAATTGTTTTCTCAACTTAAAATTTAATCGCTGGACAATGATTTATGTATATTGTTGCATTAAGCCTTTTTTTAGACTGTGTATGAATAGACACTTAAACTTATATAAAATTAAACAAGTAGACACACATATTTTATGTGACATAACACATATAGAACACCATGTAGGACACCAAATTGTCACATAGGGGCAAATGTGTCTATTTATTCAATTTTATACATGTCTAAGTGTCTAGTTGTGCACATTCAAAATTAAAGAATATAAATGTAAACTGATATCAAGTTAAAGAGTATATTTGTACATTATACCTAAAATAAATCCGTTAAACTTGTTTCGAACTTTCAGTTAGACACCTAAATTTTGCGGGTGCTTAATATTCCCCAAACTATTTTGTATGCCAAAATCAGAAAAGGGGAAAAAAAGAACAGTAATTTTAAGAAGAAAAAGAAATAAAGAAGAAAAATCCCTTGCAAGATTTATGTAAATTTTAAATGGATTTCAGATTTTAAATCTATGAATTTTTATAATAAGTTAATAATGTCAAATCAATAAATAATAATAATTAAGTATACAATTATATATTCATGAATATTTAATAAAATAATAAAAAGAGAGAAGTGTTAAAAAACACACCTGAACTTGACATAAATTATTAGTTTCGTCCCCAAGCTATTGACAACCTTAAAACCATCTCTCTACTTAACTAACTATACTTAGATACATCTTCAATCACCTTCGATCTGCCACGTGACATATCAAGTGGTCTCAAAGTACTCTTGTAAGGGCATGAGACTCTTAATAAAAAGGCGAGAGAAGTGTTGAAAATATTCCTAAACTTGACGAGAATTTAGGGGTGTATTTCACTCATATTACAAAATCGAGAGATGTATTTAAATTCAATTAGTCAAGCAAAAAAATGTTTTTAAAGTTATCAATAATTTGAGGATAAAACTAATAATTTATGCCTAGTTTAGGAGTGTTCTCGATAGATCTCTCGATATAAAATAACTGATTTTCAAAAATTTATACAACTATAATCTAGACCCGTCACTGTTTCCGCTACTTAGGATCCACGAAACACTGCAAAACTCGCAGAGATGGAGAAAGAGATTTTTACTTTACCACTTCATTTTTTTATTTACTCACTTTTATAGTCACCACTCACCACACTAGTTATGTAGCACACATGTGAAGTAACAAGTTTATCAAGAAAATCATGTCTCCACGCATAATTATACAACCATTTCACGTGAGTGAGAGAGATGGAGGGTGTGGGGGTGGAGGTGGGGTGGGTGGGTGGTTGGGGGTGACTAGGTTTTTGGGGGATGAGGGGGTAATAGGAGAGGTTGGTGAAAAATAATAAATAGATTTAAGTGATATAGTTCAATGTTTCTATAACGATCATTCGTTATAATGACAGTTTAATATGATTGTACGATTTTCTTCAAAATTGATTTTTCATGATATATTTTATTTCTCTGTGATAAAATTTTACTTATAAAAATAATGACATTTATTATAGCAATATAATATTCTTTATAAAATTAGCTCTTTATAATGGTCATACTTGAATATTGTGTTATAATATTTTGTAAGAAATATATTAAATATAATTAAAATATTAATGATAATCATAGTTTATGCCATACGCACAGGAAATTTCAAGTACGATTATCTAAAAGGAAAAAATATATATTTAAAGATTGTTCATAAATTATGATCATAACTTTTAAATAATTTATTTATTTGTAAATATAATAATTATATAATTTAAATAAAAAATTAATCAAATATTAGAAAAAACAAAATCATTAGTCGGTTAAAAAAATGAAGAGAAACATTTATATTCACTAGTGATGGTGGAGATGGTTTGTAGTGGTAGTGATGATTGATGTTAGTGACAAGTAATGGTGGTGGTGATAGTTGATGGTGGCAATTGATAGTGACGATGGTGAAATTGGTTGATGTTAGTAGTTGACGGTTTTATAGTGGTGACTAAAGAATATTAGGTGATTGATAATATGTTGGTGGTAGTTAACGACAATGCTTCTTATGATGATTGGTAGTAGTGATTGACCTAGCTTAGTATTGGTACTGGATCATAGCAATGGTGGTAGTGGGGTTGTTGACGATGGTATTGTTAGTGGATATGATTATAATAATAGAGGTGATAGTTGTGGTAGTGTCTAACAATAATGGTTGAGATTAAAGCGATCATCAGTGGTGGTTGTGATTGTCATGACCCGAGCCTACACCCTAGATGTGGTCGACACTCGAGAATCATTGGTGGTCCCCAAGCGAAATCTTAGTCTGGCTGACTACAAACGGAAGACTAACTCAATCAATATGCGGCTTAAAATAGAATTCAATCGTGTAAAGTTGAAGCGTTTGGAAAGAAATGGAAGCTTAGTCCCCGTTATGTGGGCTCATATCAGATCTTGAAGCATTTTGGTAAAGTTGCTTATGAACTTGAGCTGCCTAATGATTTGGCATCAGTGCATCCGATTTTCCATGTCTCTTTATTGAAGAAATGTGTGGGAGATCCGACATCCATTGTTCCCTTGGAAGGTTTGGGAGTTAAGGAGAATATTTCTTATGAAGAAGTTCCGATTGAAATTTTGGACCGGCAAGTTAAGAAGTTGAGAAATAAGGAAGTTGCTTTCGTGAAGGTTCTTTGGAGGAATCAGTTAGTTAAGGGTGCAACTTGGGAGGAAGAGATCGATATGAAGTCCGATTATCCTCATATCTTTCCCTCCCACCCTACTCTAGCTTGATGTATTTAGTTCCTCATAGTCCATCCTTATGTCTTAGTCATTCTCATATTTCCTCATGAATGCATTGCGTTCATGAAAACTTGATTTTTGAGAAAATAAGTTGACTTGATTGATTTCTCCATGTTTATGTGCATTTGAGTATGAATTGCATATATGCCTTATGAAATGATGTTTTGAATATGCTTTAGCGTGGAGTTGATTTTCCTCCTCGGATATGTGCATTTATGTGATTGCATTCATGATTGGGTTGTTAGATCTTCTTCCTACCCTCCTTATGATGTCTTGAGTCCTATTCGAGGATGAATGTTTCCAAGGGGGAGATAATGTTACACCTCGGATTTAAAAAGATGGAAAAATTTAAAACTTTCTTAGATGGTGTATGTGTCTACGGTCCCCACCTAAAGACAGTAGGTGCACTTATGGGCCATAGGTGGAAACCGTAGGTGGTGGGGTAAATATTTTTAAAAGGCAATTTTCAATATCCTTTATACAGTTTACGAGGACGGTCCGTCAATTCAATATACGAGTCGTAGATAGGTCTCATAGGTGAGTCTCGGACTTAGTGAAATTTCGAGGATCAAGTTGGGATCTACGATCTATAGGTACGATTCGTAAGTGGACGTACGAACCATACCTAGGGTTACGTCAAAAGTTGGGTGATTTCTAAACTCCCAGTACTTGACCTATGGTTCACTAGGACGGTCCGTAAGTGGACCTACGAATAGTAGGTCAGAACCGTAGGTCAAGTCGAGAGTTAATTTTAAGGGGACTTTTAGGTCTTTTCCTAATTATTCTAATCCAATACTGTGTAGGTTTACATTCTATCCTAGGTCATATATAAACATTTTTAACCCCCAAATTACCCAAATGAACTCATTCTCCTAAATTCTCAAAAGTTGATCAAGTTCTTCCCTTATATTTCTCTCTCTAAAGCTTGAAGAAGAAGTCAGGGGTTTCAAGATCAAATCTCCAAATTCACCATTGATTGTGGGCTTTTGACATCAAGGTATGATAGTATTCACCTATGGAGTCCTTTCCTCCGTAGGATTCCTAAATTCCCCAATTTTACAAGTTAGAATCTTCAATTGAAGTTAGGGTTTTACTCAATCTCATGGGTTCTATTAAATTATGATCTAATTGATTGTTTTATGTCTTTTATGGTATGAATTGAGATAATTACATGTTTTTAAGTTGAATTCACTTGAACCCGTACATGATCCATGATTTCTAGATTTTGATCATATAGTAGAAGTTTTTGAACTATGAAAGATGAATTTATGAAGACATGCATGTTTCTTTATGAAATTAATATAAATGATTTAAGGTTGCTTTGAGAGTAAAGCATCGATGTTGTGAAATGATTTTCTCACATAAAAGATTCATAAGGTTGAAAGATTTTCTCACCTAAGATGAATCAAGGTTAAGGAGCCATTCTAATTAAAGCATGGAGTGACTACTTGACGTGCGTTTCCATGGATAATAAAATAAGTTAAGATTAATGAACATTCCGTGGGATTTATGCTTAACACCAAGTGGACAAGCGGTGATTACACATGTCCCATAACTATGTGCCACCATAGATTTGTCTTAGATAGACATTAGCTAGTGGATCTACCTAAGCTAGAAGTTTATGGTTCTTACCTTGGCAGGTAAGGACATCTCTTTTTGGTGTGAGATAGACACCAAATTCCATGTTATAGCTCACATGGTCTATGTCGGTTAAAAGTAAATCTCCCACAATAATGAACCAAGGTTACTTTCTAAAAGTATCTCAAATGTGTTTTAAAGATGCTTAGCTTGCATTGTTCATGATTATGACTTATGTTTTCTAACATGTTTTTTTATGATTTAGCTTGGTGAGTCCATGTCAGGTAAAGTTCTTTTAGCATGATTTCATAACTCTTATGCATTGCTATCATACTTGGTACATTCCATGTACTAATGAATACATTGTTTCACTAATTATTTAGGTCATTCTTAAAGTTCTGAGCTTGATTTAGCCTTTTAGGCGTTGAATTAGTTTCTTGTATTTTTCACAGATGTCGAGTCAAAGAGACCTCAGTTTCGTCTTTCAACGGTTCCATTAGATCCGGAACATCAAGTATAATTAATTTGCCTATATGGTTTGTGTGTACGAGGTTCCGAACGAATCTCGAGGGTTCTATTGATTATTTTGTGTTAGTTGATATTTCTGGTACTCCAGTCCTCGCTCTTGCGGAGGCCCTTCGCTTTAGTGATCTTCTCTTTAGTGATCTTCGTTTTAGCGAAGGTCGGCTCGAAAAATTGAGACTGCCTTTTAGGCGAGGCTTGCTTTAGCGTAGGTCGCTTAAGCGGAGCCTGGTTCACAAAAGCGAGACCCCCAATTTTGCGGAGTTCGCTTAAGCGACAACAGAAAGGGGTTTTGACCTGCAAATTTTGGGGTTTTTGCCCTATTTTCCATTTTTGAGCTTGGTAAACCCTTGGAGGCGATTTGTGAAAGGATTTCTTGTGCTAAATCATTTGGGTAAGTTTTTGTGACCTTAAAACTTCATTTTCCTTTGATTATTATTAGATTTTAACATCAAGATTCGGGATTTTAATTGACAAAATGACAAGGGTTTTCAAGAACTCAAGTTCTAAACTAAATTGGAGATGGTGAACTGCTTTTAAGTCCTTTTTAAAAATGATTTTCACCAATAAGTCCCTAACACCTTGAATAACATTTTCAAGAATTAAATTGCAAATTTAAACCTCATTTTCAAAATTGAATTTTGTTGATTGACCCATTTTTTCAAGTAGATGATGTGGATAGTGTTGTTTCTAGAAGTTTATTGTGAATACTTGATTGGAAACAATAATACCCATATCATCTACTTGAAAAAATGGGTCAATCAATAAAATCTAATTTTGAAAATGAGGTTTAAATCTGAAATTCAATACTTGAAAATGTTACTCAAGACCTTAGGAACTTATTGGTGGAAACCATTTCGAAAAAGGACTTAAAGCAATTCACCATCTCCAATTTAGTTTAAAACTTGAGTTCTTGAAAAATCTTGTCATTTGTCAATCAAAATACCAAATTTTGATGTTAAAGTCTAATAATAATCAAATGGACATGAAATTTTAGGGTAAAAAAAGCTTACCCAAATGATTTAGCACAAGAAATCCTTTCAAAAGTTGCCTCCAAGTGTTTACTAAGCTCAAAAATGGAAAATGGGGCTAAAACCCCAAAATTTGATGATCAAAACCCCTCTGTGTTGTCGCTTAAGAGAACCCCATAAAAAGGTGTTTGGATTTTGTGAACTAGGCTCCGCTTAAGCGACCATCGCTAAAGCGATCTCCGGTTTGCTTAAGCGAAACCCGCCTAAAAAGCTAGTCTCGCTTTTGCGAGCCAGTCTTTTTAAAGTGAAGGCTCTCCGCAAGAGCGAGAACTATAATATCATAAATATCAGCCAACACAAAATCATCAAAAGGACCCTCAGGATTTGTTCATAACCCTGTATACATAAATCATATAAGCAAATCAATTATACTTGATGTTCCAAACTCAATGGAACCGTTGAAACACGAATCTGAGGTCTTCTTGACTTGAGATCCATGAAAACCACAAAAAACTAATACAACGCCTAAAATGCTAAATCAAGATTGGAACCTCTCAAAAATCAACCAAGACCTCATCTAGGTCTAGAGTCATCACCTGAATCCAACAGAACTCTTGGAATTCCGATCCAAACCCCGAATGTTGACCAAAGACAACCCAAAGACTAAATTTCCATAATTCTCCAATTTAAGATCTCAAATCCTCAAAAAAACTCTGAAACTAAAATGACAACTTTCATAGACTATATTCCATATTTTGGGACTGATGGAATCAATATAATTCCATTCTAACACTTGAACCTCCAAAAGACACAGAAAACTGCATTCCTAATAATATTAGTCTTTCAAATTCAAAACTTACAAAATTTCTCAACTTTAAACTCACGGTTAAAAACCATCTTTCAAAACACAACTAAAAACAACCCGGGGTTAAAATGGGGAGGGGCAAAATGGTAAACACGAAACTTTTTAAAAATGACCTACTCGATCATTACATCAATACAAACCAAACTATGAACACCCTAATATCATAAGTATGAAGACATGAAATACAAAATGCACAACTGACAAACTAGGTGGCAAGCCCACCTTATAGGCTACCTCTCCTACACGACTCAAAATCGCAAAGGGTCTAATGAATCTAAGGCCAAGCTTGCCCTTCTTTTTAAACGTCATCTCACCCTTTATGGGTTACACTCGGAGTCAAACATGATCATCCTTTATGAATACTAGACCTCGAAATCTCCGACCTGCGTAACTCCTCTATCGATTCTAGGCTGTCAACGGTCTACCTTGGATCATACGGACCTACTCCTTAGTATCTCTAAGCAGGTTTGTATCTAATGAGTCCATCTCAGCTGAATCAAATCATCTGATTGGAGACCTACAACGTCTGTCATCTAATGCCTCAAATGGGGCCATCTGATATTTAAATGGTAACTGTTGTTGTAGGCAAACTCTGCTTAGGGAAAATGTCGATCCCATCTAGCACCAAAAATTTTCACACAAGCTCAGAGCATTCCTCCAACACCTAAATCGTGTGCTCAAACTGACCATTTTTCTAAGGGTTAAAATTTGTACTCATATCTAACCGAGTACCTAAGTCATGCTGCAACCCCTTCTAGAAATGAAAAGTGAACAAAGAACCCCGATCAAAGACAATGGAAACATGGACTCCATGTATTCGCACAATCTGACTTATGTAAAGCTCGATTAACTTCTCTGTCGTATACTTCACCTAAATCAAAATGAAATGGGCGGATTTGGTTAACCTGTCAACAACCACTCAAATGGAGTCATAACCACCCACGGTGGTAGGTAGTCTCACAACAAAATTCATAGTGATTCGTTCCCACTTTCAAATAGGAATAGGCATCCTCTGAGATATATTATTTCACTAGCCGAAACCATTTTCCATCGATTTTATATCATTTCACTAGCCGGAACTATTTCCCATTGGCTTTATGTCACTAGTTAGAACCATTTCTCATCGGATTTATATCACATGTCTCACTACAGTGTACAACAGTCAATGCACATAAGCAAGTTCACGCCATAAGGTTGAGACAATAATTCAAGAATTTCAGGTCCACAATCATACTATCAAGCATTACATCAATCAATTAATAAGGGTCACAACAAGGCAATTCACAAGCATTATGATCACAACATAACCTTTATAATTCAACCCTCTTTCATTCATTAAGAATTATCAATTGGAAAAATTAACCTTCACCTTATTCCCATTACTCTCAACACACACATAATGAAGGGAATAAACAGATTCTACTAGAATACAAGGTTATCATTTACCATAATTCAACCAACTAGTCACTCCAAGACTTGAGTCTTTCCCTTCCGACCAATGTCCAAATTCACACAATCTATATCAATAAAGTATTCACAATAAACATCTGAAAACAACAGTACCCACATCATCTACTTTAAAAATGGGTCAATCAACAAAATCCAATTTCAAAAATGAGGTTTGAATCCAAAATTTAATACTTGAAAATGTTATTCAAGGCTAGTGCCAGAAAAATGAGCCCATATTTTGGTAATCCGCCCATATTTTAATAGGTTGGGTGAGTGACTTTTTATATGGGTAAAATATGGGTTGATACCCATATTCAACCCATAAAAATATGTGTAAAATATGGGTAAACTACGGGTAAAAATATTGATTAGCCAAATGGGTTAAGTTTCTAACTTTTATTTGTAGAAATCTCACGTCTATGATTAGAGAAATCAAGAATTATATTGATAAAAATAATATTGAGTTGCAAGCTCCTTACATAGGAGAAAAGTCTTCTTCTAGCTATAATAGGAATCCTACTACGACACAAATATATTATATACATGATATCCTAGTCGACTTTAACCTCCTACACGATCCAGTAGCTTAGTCGTACATAATTTAGGATTTAGTAGTCTAGTCCTAGTATGACTCTAATTCTAACTCGTCAACCTGCTTTGATGGACCTGTTCCTTCGACATGTTCCATCAGTCTTTAGGCTTCCTTCAACACTTCCCCTCAAGCTAGTGAGTGGAGGAACTGTAACTCCTAGCTTGTTGCGAAACCTAGAAAAAACCTTATTTGTTAAGGCTTTGGTATGAATATCAGTTAGCTGATCCATAGACTTCACAAACTGAGTAAGAAGTTGTCCTCTGGCCACTTTCTCACGAACAAAATGATAGTCCATTTCAACATGTTTGGTTCCAGCATGCATAAACTGGCTTGCTAAATTCACAGCATAGGTGATATCAGGTCTTGTAAGGGTCAAATACTGAAGGCTTCCTACTATCATTCTGTACAAGGAGGCATCTACATGACTTCCCACATTTTCATGCAAACCATGTTTTTTAGCTAAAGGAATGGCTACAGCCTTTGCCAAAGTCATCTCTGTCTTGGCCAGTAGCTCAGCAACGTACTTGTATTGACTTAAGTGAATTCCTCCTTCGAAATACTTCACCTCAATTCCTAGAAAGAAGTGTAAAGGGCCAAGATCTTTCAAAGCAAACTCCTTCCTAAGTTGTAGAACCAACTCTGAGACATGTGATGGATTACTTCCTGTGATAATAATATCATCCACATATAAGAAGAGAAATATTTTGCCTTTGTGAGTTTGCAAAGTAAATAAGGAAGGGTCAGCCTTACTACAAATGAAACCAAGGTGTAAGAGATGCATGTTAAACCTATCAAACCAGGCTCTTGGTGCTTGTTTAAGACCATACAATGCCTTTTTAAGTAGACACACATGTTGAGGATACTGTGGATCAATAAAACTAGGGGGTTGACTCATGTACACCCCTTATTGTAGGAAGCCATGGAGAAAGGCATTTTTGACATCTAGTTGTCTAATTTCCCACTTTGAACTGACAGCAATGGATAGAACCACTGTAATTGTCATGGCTTTAACCACATGACTAAATATTTCTTCAAAATTTATCCCTTCAAGTTGCGAGAATCCTCTTGCCACAAGTATTGCCTTGTACCTATCTACTGTTCTATGAGCTTTCAATTTTGTCTTGAATACCCATTTAGAGTCAACCATGTTTATACTAGGGGAATTGGGCACCAAAATCCATGTCTTGTTAGTATGTAACGCATCAATTTCTTCTTGTATTGCTGCAAGCCAATAAGGTGACCTTAGTGCTTCCTTAGTAGTATTTGGTTGTCTCAAAATTTCTATGCTGCTGCGAGCAACAAGTGATAAATGATGCTCCTTCGCCTTGTTGCTGGTGATCATATGATGCCCCTGTGGTGCAAGAAGTACCTTAACTAGTACATTAACCAAAGTAGTTGACTGGAGTGTAGCATTGTCAAATTGATGGTCAACTGGTACATCAACTAAAGTAGTTGTTTGTTGATGCTCATTGACTGGACCTGTAAGTGCAATTTGTTCCTCACTACCACTGGCAGATCCAAAATCTGCAGCTGGAGTTTCAATACTATTGTATAGATCAGCACTTTCAACCTGTTCTTCAGCATCTGATCCTGCGCCTGAGAGGTCAATAATACTCTCATCATCAAAGAGTATATGAGTTGTAGCAGCATTATCACCATTAACATGTGGACTAGCTGCCTGTACTTCCGCTGAATCAGAATTATCATGTGCCTACAGTTTAGAGAAAGATTCAACAAAGGTAGCAAGGTGAGGTGAGACATCAATGTTAGTCTGAGATTGCTTTGGAGACATAAAGGGTAATGTGTTTTCATCAAACACAACATATCTGGATATGTAAACCCTCCCTGTAGAGGAATGATAACATCTATATCCTTTGTGTAAGCTGATGTACCCTATGAACACACAATGGTAAGTCTTTGGACTGAACTTGTTGCTATCCTTGATATATGGAAAACATCTACACCCAAACACTTTTAGGCTGTTGTAATCAGGCTGTTCCCCATACAACTTCACAAATGGAGTCACTATCTTTAGGACTGAGAAAGGCAGTCTATTGATGAGTAATACTACAGTGAGGAAAGCCTTGACCCATAGAAACAAAGGTAGGTTAGCATGAAGTGGTAGAGTTAAGCCGGTCTCCATAATGTGCCTATGTTTTCTCTCTGCAACTCCATTTTGTTCAGGTGTGTTAGGACATGAAACATGTCTCACAAATGCCACAATCTTCCAAATGTTTGATGAAGTCTATTTAGATAAACTCACCATCTCCATCACACTGAAAGATCTTAATCTCTTTAGAAAATTGATTTTCCACCATATTTAGGAATATTAGAAAGACCTCAAAGAATTCAGATTTCTTTTTCAGTGGATAAATCCATGTATATCTCGTGTGATCATCAACAAAAACAACATAATATTTCATATGTTGGGAAGATTCGACAGAAGCAGGTCCCTATAAGTGATAATGGATTTTCGATAAAGGTTCTTTCTCAATTTTATTTCTCAAACAAAATGGAAGCTTACAACTCTTTCCCAACTGACAACTAGAACAAACAGTAGGCATTTTATTCCAACTACTAATATTGATGCAACTATTACTACTCAAAATTTTTAAAGACTTCAAACTAGGGTGTCCTAATCTAGTATTGCACATGTTGTCTGACGTGTTCCAATCGTGTGCAACAGTAAAAGCATAGAGATTGTTATCTTCCAAAGCATAGAGTCCATTCCTTTTAAATCCCTTGGCCAGCAGTGTCCTTGCCCTCTTGTCCTTTACAATAAAGTTAGTTTCATCAGATTCAAGAGTGCAACAATTATCCTTTGCAAGCTTACTAACTCAGAGTAATTTTTTATTAATCTTAGGAACTACAAAAACTTCTTTTAACTTTAGACCTGATCCGGATATGTTCCCAACATGTGTTATGTCAAACTTTGATCCATTCCTAATAATGATTTTATCTTGTCCATTGTAGTGTTTAAGATCAGTTAGGATACCTGAGTTTTGTGTCATATGGCTATTTGCTCCTGAGTCCACATACAAGGTGTAATCAGTAGTGTTTTGTAGATTAGTAGCAACTAATGCTTGTGGTAGCTCATCTGTGGCTTGGTAAAAGTAATCTCACCTGTAAAAACACTTAAGAGTAGTATGGTTATTCCTAACACAAATTTGACACTCATAAGTATTGTTCCTCTCATGACTTCCACTCGAAGGACTGTTCTGAGGACCTGGTCTGTTTCTGTTGTTATAAGAACATGTTCCTTGTCCATCCGGCTTGAAGCCACTTCCTCTGGAATTGAAGTTATTGTTTCCTTTTCTTTGAGAGTAGTTTCCTCTTCCCCTGCCCTTTTAGGCAGAGAATGCCATGTTATGGTTTTGTTAGGGCACTTCTTCTTCATCCCCCGTCATATCAAAACCCTTGAGAATATTAACAAATTGATTAAGAGTAGGATATGGTGCCTTACCTATCATGACAGTCCTCAAGGTCTTGTACTTAAGACCTAGACCTCTAGCAAAATTAATCACTTTGCTATCTTCATCTACAGGCTTGTGAATGGCTGCAAGGTCATCACACATGCCTTTGAATTCCTTAATATATTAGTCAATTGTTTTGGTTCCTAGATTCACACTTTGCAGTTGTTGTTTGAGCTGGAACTTTTTATCTTTTGTTGTTTGAAGATAAGTTTCTTACAAGCATTCTCACATCTCCTTGACAGTTGAGCAGCCTACGATTAGGTACATGCTTTCTTCTATCAAGGTGCCCGAGATTCAACTCCTTAGCAACACATTTTTCTCCTCCCAGTCATCAACAATGTTGTTGTCTTCTGCACCCTTCTCGCATGCTACAACTTTCTCAGTAGTCTGTTCAGTGGAACGGGTGCCTTTAGGTGGTTCTGTGATGAGGTAGGTTAATCTCATCACTTAAATCAATTGAGACATTTGTGTATTAAGCAAGACGAAAGAAGATGATGAAGTGAAGAGGTCGAAAGTGTGTTGGTAGAAGGGGCCATTGCGGTTCGATATTGTCGTTGTTTTGGTTTTGATCTAATACGTTAAATAGCGGAAAAACTTTATTGCTCTGATACCATGTAGAAATCTCACGTCTATGATTAGAGAAATCAAGGATTGTATGATAAAAATAATATTGAGTTACAAGCTCCTTATATAGGAGAAAAGTCATATTCTAGCTATACTAGGAATCCTACTACAACACAAATATATTATATACATGATATCCTAGTCGACTTTAACCTCCTACACGATCCATTAGCTTAGTCGTACATAATTTAGGATTTATCAGTCTAGTCCTAGTATGACTCTAATTCTAACTCGTCAGCCTGCTTCGATAGACATGTTCCTTCGACATGATCCATCAGTCTTCAGGCTTCCTTCAACATTATGCACTCAAAATTCATGATATCACTAAAAATATTGTTGTAACTTCTCTTCCTTTTTATGTTCTTTTATAGAACTAATTATTTTTCTCTATAATTCCAAAGGTGAATTCTTTGGCCCTCCAAAAATATATATTTTAAATCTACATTTCTTTTGTTAATTATAATTATATTTTTTATTTGTTTAATTTTATATTGGTTAATAAATAATAGTGTAAATAAGCAAATCATGTATTAGTATTGACATTGCTTAAAGTGCATTAAGCATGTTTTAGTCCTAAAATGCAAATATTCATTTACTTTGAAATTAAAAATATTTTCCCCTTGTTATTACATAAATTCATTTTATATTGAAAAGGTAAATGATTATTTTTTTTACTTTTATGATACAATAAAACTAAATGAAGCATTTTCAATATTTTTCATCAGAAAAAGACTAAAATATTTTACCTCCATGTTGAATTCTTAAGTAGAGTACTATTTATTCATGAAAATATGGGTAAACTAGTATTTTACCCAACCCATTTGTTACCCAATCCATTTTTACCCATATCAAATATGGGTGAGTTGAATTATTACCCATTTTATGTTGACCCATTTTCAACCCGTCCAAATTCGACCCAACCCGCCCAATTGCCACCACTATAATCAATGCCTTAAGAACTTATTGGTGAAAACCATTTTGAAAAAAGACTTAAAATCAATTAACAATCTCCATTTTAGTGTAGAACTTCAGGTCTTGAAAAACCTTATCATTTACCAACCAAAATTCCAAATTTTGATGTTAAAATCTAATAATAATCAAAGGAAAATGAAGTTTTAGGGTCACAAAAGCTTACCCAAATAATTCAGCACAAGAAATCCTTTCACAAATCACTTCCAAAGGTTTACCAAACTCGAAAATAAAAAATGGGGCTAAAAATCCAAAATTTATACGTCAAAACCCCTCTCTGTTGTCGCTTAAGCGACTATAGGTTCGCTAAAGCGAACCCCACAGAAATTGGGGGTCTCGATTTTGCAAACCAGGCTCTACTTAAGCAACCATCGCTAAAGCAAGCACCGGTCTGCTTAAGCGAATTCCCACCTAAAATGTCAGTCTCACTTTTGTGAGCCGACCTTCACTAAAGCGAAGATCACATAAGCGAAGGCCCTCCACAAGAGCGAGGACTGTAGTACCAGAAGTATCAGCCAACACAAAATCATCGAAAGGACCCTCGGGATTCTTTCAGAACCCCGTACACACAAAACCATATCAGAAAATCAATCATATTTGACGTTTTGAACTCAATGAAACTGTCAAAACATGAATCTAAGGCCTCTTTGACCCTACATTCTTGAAAACCACAAGAAACTAACACAATATCTAAAAGGTTAAATCAAGCTCAGAACCACTTTAAATCAACTAAGACCTCCTCAAGGTCTAAAATTATCCCCTAAAACCAATGGAACTGTCGAAATCTTGATTCGAGCATCTGAATCTGAATGTGACCAAAGTCAACCCAAAGGCTAAATTTCCACAATTTTTCCAACTTAAGATCTCAACTCCTCAAAAAAACTTCTAAACTGAAACTGACGACTCTTATTGAACAAATTCAACATTCTAGGATGGATGGAATTGACGAAATTCAATTCCAACACTCAAAACTCCCAAAGACACCGAAAACCACTTTTTTAACAATATCAACCTTTCAAACTCAAAACTTACAAAAATCCTCAACTTTAAACTCAAGGTTCAAAAACAACTTTCAAAACTCAACCAAAAATAACTGGGGTCAAAATCAGAAGGGACAAAATGGTAAATTAATAAAACTTTCTAAAAATGACCTACCGAGTCATTACATCAATCCAAACCGAACTATGAACACCCTAATATCATAGGTTAAGTGAAATATTGTTTGTTTCCTTTTTCTTGATTGAAATTTGTAAGTCATCATTCTTGATTTGTCAACTTAAGAAAGTGAGAATAATTAAAGATGGGGGGAGACAAATGGGAGGGGACCAATTGAGAATACACAATAATACTAAGAAGATAAATCAATCAAGTATCAATGCCCACCACCACCAGCCATGAGATAGTACAGTACGTACTAGCTATCCCTTTGTATACAAAGGCTGTATTTCGTGGAGTTTAGGACTAGTTTGCACATGGCTAAGCTTTGGGTATTTGGGGTAGTTCTAGTCATGGAGTCCACATGCTAAAGATATGTCAATTGAGTTAACTCAATCCCAAAAGTAATTAATTTATAAGAAGAGGACTATTCAATTTCATTTAAGGAAACCAATAACTCATTCACAATCAATGTGATTATCTAACTTACTCTAACGCCTGCACATCTAGACTGTCAAATGGAGCATGAATAATATGCTATAGGGGTACAAATAGGGAAAGACTTGGCTCTAGTACCATATAAACACTTGTTGCTACTCGAAACTGGTTACATGGTTTTTCTCAAACTGGTAATATATTTTTGTGTACATTTAAATATTATAATTCTCAATTTAGTTATTTTTTAATATTTAACTAATTGAAACCGCATATAAATTGCATATAAAAATGAAGATGTTAAGACAATCTTCCCACAAGTTGATTCAGATATGCTTGATGAAGATGATCATGAAGTGTTAGATACGCCATAAATTTCATGAAGTGTTAGATACGCCATAAGTTTCATGATTTTTTAAGGAGTTTATTTTTTACATTTTTATGGTTGGAATATTGTCATAATTTTTGTGTTTTATTGTGATCATTGCAAAACAGTTAGGTTAATATTTCTATTTAGATATTTATACTTTTACTTGAAAAAAACTTAATAAATATTATAAAGATAATTTTATTTGTGGATTTGATTAACAAGTAGTAACATTAACACCATGTAATATCGTTTTATCGATATTTATGATAATATTTTTAAATTATAATTTATAATTTATAATTTAATTTAATATTTATAAAAAAAATATATAACTTTTAAAAAAGTGGGCTGGCCCGGCAAGCCTGTAGCCCACGTACTTGTGGGTTGGGCCGACCGTATTCTGGCCCACACCAAAAATGGGCTAGCCTGGTCTGGCCCGTAAAATGTCAAAGCCTGTATGGGTTAGCCCGGATGGGGTGGGCTAGCCCATATTGACAGCTCTAGTTTTGACTCAACTCCAAAAACTAGTTTATTCTATATAAGAAACCAATAGTCCATTTCAAATCAATGTGGAAACCCTAACCTACTTTAACACCATCTTGCACACCCATATTGTCAACTGGGGTGTGGATAATGTAACATAGGGTCCGAATAGGAATAGATTTGTCTCTGATACCATATAAAAATACGATAATTGTGTTTAACTCAACATTAAAACTTAGTATATGAGGAGAAGATTGTCTGATTCATAACTGGGGGATCAACACCCCATCCCAACCAATAAGTGGATTTTGATTTTTTAAAATGTCAAAATGATATATACACTGATCGATCGCTTGAAAGACAACTACATATTACTATAACATAAAAATGAGATTAATAACTTGAAAAAATAAGTAATATCATGTGTTATAACAAGGTATAAGGCATAGAAACACATTTGAACTGTGAAGTACACCTAAAGTATGTGAGAGTTCTATCACCATCATTTCACCCCATCCTTCCCCTTCACCTATTCTTTTCATATTATTTAGCCCCATGTACTAGGCGATGGTCTTATCACCTCCTAAACTTATTTTTTTGGTATTATTTATCCCATTCACTTTGGTAAAAAAGAAAAAGTTAAAACATATCATGTTTATACACGTGTCCAAATATACTATAGGCAAAAGGGAAGGATTTTAATATCTTGTTTAATCTAGTTCTTTCAGATTCAAATTATTCATACTTCGTTGTCTCTCAGGTCTCAAACACAATAAAATACAAAGTCAAAATTATGGGTAATATTCCACACACCTCTTATAGAAGATTCAAAGAACATTTTCAATTTTAAAAAGGATTGAAAAATTCATGTTCCATTAAAGTATAATCTATAGGTAATAAAGTAAAAAATTCAACAACCACAAAGGGGTTGAGACTTGAGAGACGATAAAGTCGATTTGGATCTTAAAAATAAAATAAGACATTAAACCTCCTCTTGTTTTATCTTTATAAGCGTGTTTATGCACTATGATATGCTTTAACTTGTTTTGTTTAAGGGAAAATGATATGATATACCTCTGAACTTTGTCATGTAGAGTTGATATACCACTCGTTATAGAAGTGACTCACATATACCGTTGTCGTTAAAAAATGGCTTATGTGTACCCATGCAGTTACAAAAATGGCTCACATATATACTTTTATCTAACGGAAGTGAAAAGATTAAATTTAAATTTAATTTTTTTATTTTTAATTTAAAAAAATTCATGTAGAGGTATATATATGATCTTTTTCACACACAATTTTTTTTTAATTCTTGGGTTGTCATTATTTGAGTTTTTTATTATTTTTTTCTTTCATTGTTTAGTGTAAAATATGAGGAAAAAAGTGTGAATGAAAAAATAAGAAAAAAATTATAACTAATTATTTTTCGGATATATTGTAATTTATTTTTTGTATCTGTAAAAATAATTGGGGTATATATGATAAATTTTACTAGAAATTTAGTGAAAATATAAATTTGACCATCAAAATAATAACTTCAAATTAGTTGTTGAATCAAAAAGGCCAAAATAAAAAATAACATGTGTGAGAAGTATCAAATATACTCCTACATAAATAACTTCTGTAAATAATAAAAATTTAAAAATAATTTTAAATTGATTTTCACTTTCGTTTGAGGAAAATGGTATATATGAGCCAATTGTGTAACAATAGGGTATATATAAGTCACTTTTATAGCAAGGGGTATATCAGACCCTTTTCCTCCTTTTTAATAAGTAATCAATAAAAGGGATAAATACTACATAAAAAAATAAGTTATTTTCACTTCCCTTAGAGAAAACGAGTATATATGAGTCATTTATGTAACAGTTAGGGTATATATGAGCCACTTTCATAACGAGGAGTATATCAGCTCTAACTGACAAAATTAAGGGGCATATTAGACCTTTTCTCCCCTTTTTAATAGGTAATCAGTAAAATGAATAAATAATACATAAAAAAAAAATAAGTTGAAAGAGGTGATAGAACCCTCACACAGTTTTAAAAATGTGTTTTTATTTCCTATCCATTATAAGTAGTTAAAATGCTTTGATAGTATAAAGAATACTTACCATAATTAGTGATTGAAGCCTTTACTCAATACTTGATTCATATGAGGAGTCAAAAATTATAGGTGCTTTTTTTTTTGTTCTGTGGTCCATTTAACTTTCATGGACAACAAACAGCCATAACACTTGATTTAGACATTTCATTGCAGAAATTGGAGTCAATGCTTTGAATTTTTCTAACATAAGGAAATAACTAGTGCAATATATTACTCTAATTTGGTTAACATAAAAGGGAAAAACTGATGGTACATTACACTAATTTGAATACTTCTTATTAGAACGTTTTTCAAATATCCAGCTAACAACATTGACTTTTGAGAGTTGGCTTTTAATAAGCACTCAACCAATTTACATAATTTTCCTAAAGTGCATTACATTTTATTTACTAGAAATGTAGCAAATTAGCAAGATTTGTTTGTGAATTTTATTTTTTTTTGTTCTGGCGCACCCTTTAGTAAGGAATGTCACACGATCATACCAAATAAAATCATACTTGTAACCACAAGTAAATTAAATAGGACAAGTTCATTGCATGAGATTGACAATAATTATCATTTCATATTCATCCCTTTTTCGACTCCCTAACTACATGTTGTACAAGTATTACTAGCGAAACAGTTAACATGCACATATGACATAACTGGGAAATAATTCAACCACCACCTACCTCGAATCAAGTCCGGAATGCTCTATTGAACATAAGTTTTCCCCTTGTTATGACACCTAACTTGTTCTTGGTTTACAACAATCAATACAACACATAACAGACCCAAATGGCCTAAATACACTCGAATTATATCCTAATCGAAAAACCCAAGCCAATTTCATGACATTCTCTCCCCAACCCAGGGTTTTCCCACTATTAAGTCAAACCAAACCCTCCCCTAATGTCACTACCATGGATTCTAAGACCTAGTAATCGAATTATCAATCTATGGGAGTAATTTACTTACCTTTACATATGAAAACTACCCTAGGCCGACCCTGCATTTCCCCAAAATGTTCTTGAATGATAGTGGACAGTTTTGGGGAGTTTTATGCATATTTAGCGACTTACCTCGCCATGGAGGCCCAATCTCGCTTTTGTACTGGTGCTTAAGTGGGATCTCCCTCAATAGAGGGATTAATTCCTCTTGTAGTGGTGGCGTGTCAACAGCTGTAGCTGCTTGCATGAGATAAAACCTCCAAAATTCTCCAAAAATTTTGCATTTCTCAACACACCTTCAAACCTTGACGTTCCAACCCAACTCTTTCACGCCAAGTTCGATATTGTGAGTTCTATTCACCCAGATTCACTTCTGAAAAGTCCTTATGGTATCCTTGGCGTGTTAGAAACTATGAAAACAAACTATGATTAGACATCTCACTAAATCCTTTTCCCAGATTGCCCTAGATCTCGTCTTCCTCAAATTTCGCCTGAGTCTAGCCTAACTTGGAATTTCCAACTCTTCAAACCAAAAGATTTCTCACTATATTTCTTTTACAAATAGCTCACCCATAATGACGGAAAAGTTTGTTACAATATACACAGATTTATCCATTGTTAGTCCTCGAACGATCAAACAAGAAAAGATGGGCTAAATCAAGAATAAAGAAGTACTTGAATCCTCAAACAAGTGAGGGCACTTGTCTCACATGTCCCTCTCGATTTCCCAAGTGGATTCCTCAATCTGCCGATGCTTTCATTGGACTTTTAGGGATCCAATTTCTTTTATCCTCAACTTTTGGATATGCCGATCAAGAATAGCAACCGACTCCTCCTCATACTGAAGGTCTTTATTTATCAATATTGAATCTCATTTGATGATGTACTCCCCATCCCTATGGTATCTCTTTAGCATAGATACATGTAATACTGAATAGACTCTGGACAAGTTGGACGGCAATGATAGTTTGTAAGCTATCGGCTCTACACCTTTAAGAACCTCATATGGATTGACATATTGAGGGCTAATTTTACCCTTCTTGCAAAACCTCATAACTTATTTCATAGATGATACTTTCAACAGGACTTGCTCACAGACCTAGAATGTTATGTCGTTAACCTTGCAATTTCCATACCCTTTTTGTCTGCTCTGTGTTATCAATAGCTTGATCTAACTATTCCTAACATTTTCCTAAGCTTCTCTTACCAAGTCAACTCCTAAAGGCTTCACATCACCCGCATAAAACCACCCTATGGGCGATCTACAGTCTTTTTCATATAGTGCTTCGAATGGGGCAATATCGATATTAGCGTGATATATGTTGTTATAAAAAAATCCACAAAATGGTAAGAACTAATCCTAATGGCCCACAAAATCAATCACACTGGCTCTTAACATGTCCTCCAACACCTAAATTTTCCTCTCCAACTGACCATTTGCTCGAGAATGAAAGGTTGTGCTAAACATGAGCTTGGCGCTTAATGTTTCATGTAACTTTCCTAGAACTTAGAGGTAAATTGTACACATCAGTCTAAAATGATGGAGTGGACACCCTGCGCAACCTTACTATCTCCTTGACATAAATCGTGGCGAACTGCTAAGAATTGTAATCCACTCTAACTGGGATAAAGTGGGCTAATTTAGTAAATCTGTCTACAATGACCTAGGTGGAATCATACATTCCCAAAGTCTTAGGAAGACCCACCATGAAATCCATGGCTATAATTTTCCATCTCCACTTAGAAATGGGCATCCTTTGAAATAAATCTACAGACCTCTGCTACTCATATTTCACCTGCTGACAATTTTGAAACTTAGACACATATTCATCTATGTCCTCTTCATCCCAGACTATAAATAAAGCTGTCTCAAGTCCTAGTACATTTTGGTTATCCCTGGATGGATAAAAAATTAAGAACCAGAAGTTTTTGCCAGCATTCTGATTCAAGTTGTCCACCCAAGGGCCACAAACCCACCCTCTAAATCGTAGTCCCCCACCAACGTAAAGTGTGGTATCAGGAGCCTCACCATACACCACATCATTTTAAAGCTTGCTCAATCGGTCATCTTGAAATTTCATGGTTTTGATTTCCTATAATAATGTGGGCTTAATTTTGAGATTGACCAACACTCTACCCTTTTCTGAAATTCACAACTGCATTAAGTCAGATGCTAGAGTCTAGATCTCTCTAGAGAAAGGTCACTTAGGCAACTCCAAATAAGTCAAATTGCCCATGCTGACTACTTTGCAGCTAAATCTCAGCCATCACATTGGCCTTACTTGGATGGTTTCGGATGATTACATGATAACCCTTCAATAACTCCATCCATATTCTCGGTCTCAAATTCAACTTATGTATGAACACATATTGCAGGCTATGATGATTAGTGAACACTTATCACTTGAAACCATAGAGCTAATATCGTTAGCTCTTGAGTGCAAATACTACCGCAGCTAACACCAAATCATGTGTTAGATAGTTCTTCTCCTGAAGCTTCAACTGCCTTGAAGCATCTGCATTAACATAACACCTAAACCTGAATATGAAGCACCACATTACAAATAAAATCTTTACCTTGAACTAGCAATGCTAGGATATAAGTTGTAGTCACGAGTGTCTTAATTTTTTGGAAACTCTCCTTACACTTGTCATACCATACAAATGGTACCTCATTCAAAGTCAGTGTGGTCAAATGAGTAGCAATAAAAGAAAAATTCTTAATAAACTTGCGGTAATAACTAGCAAGGCCCAAAAAGCTTCTAACCTTAGTCACAGAGCTTGGCCGGACCCACTCTTAACTACCTCAATCTTTTAAGGGAACATCATTCCCTTTTTTTCGAAAACCACATGCTCTACAAAAGAAACTAAGGTTAACCCAAATTCATACTTCAAAAATTTGGCATACAATTTTGTTTCCTCAAGATACCCAGAACAATGTGAAAGTGTTCTACATGTTCCTTCTTACTCTTTGAGTAGATCAAAATATCATCTATAAACACAATCACAAAAGAATCCTAAAACGTCTTAAAGACACCATTAATCAAATTCATGAAGGTATCTAATGCATTGGTTAACCCAAACGACAACACCAAAAACTCATAGTGGCCATATCAAGTCCCATTTGTCTTCTTAGGTATGTCTACTGGCCCAATCTTCAAATTATGGTACCCTGATCTCAAGTCAATCTTTAAAAACAAAAAATTACCCTGCAACTAGTTAAATAGATCATCTATGCAAGGTAAAAGATACTTATTCCAAATAATAACCTTGTTCAACTGCCTCTAGTCTATACACATCCATGCGAGGTAAAAGATACTTATTCCGGATAGTAATATTATTCAACTACATGTAGTCTGTACACATTCGCATACTACATTTCTTCTTCTTCACGAACAAGACTGGAGCACTCCCAAGACAAAGCACTAGGATAAATAAATCCCTTATCTAGAAGTTCCTGAAGCTGAGTCCTAAGTACTTTCACCTCCCTCGGAGCCATACGATAAGGCGGAATATAGATTGGGAGAGTGCCCATCTCTAAATCTATACAAAAATCAATATCCCTATCTGAAGGCATACTGGGTTGGTCTGTAGGGAATACCTCCAAAAATTCTAAAACCACTGAGATTGACTCGACAGAAGGGAACTACACACTAGCATCTCGAAGACAAGCTAAGTAGGCTAAACAACTATTCCCCATTAGACTTCTAGCCCGAATAAAAGATATGATCTTTAATGGATTAGGTATGTACACACATTTCTACTATATTCTATCCTACCTGGAATCTCTAGAGTTACTGCCTTAGAATTACAAATCAATACGGCATGATAATGAGATAACCAATTCGTACCCAATATCACATCAAAATCCAAAATATTCAAAGTAACCAAATCTACCCAAGTACAAAGACCCTCAAACACCATAGAGCAAGAAAGATACACATAGGTCACGACTACGAATTCCTAACATGAATGGGGGTATCAAGAGTGTCACAAATCAAATCAAGACCCAAGGCAAATTTAACAAATACATAAGAATATGTGGATTAAGGATAAAATTTAACATAAGTCATTAGCTCATAGACGAGAATAGTACCTTTTATAACTACATCAGATGCCTCAGCCTCAAATCTGCTATAAAAGGCATAAATTTGTGCTCTATTCTCAATATGAGTGATACCTTCAGCTAGCTAAACAATTCCCCTTCTTGTATTACCATTTTCTCTACCCTACGACCTCCTTGGTTATCACCTCGCGCACCCTAAGGACGTCCCCTGTAAATGCCACCTCTGCCTACTAGAACTACAACTCTAGTCTAATACTGTTTTGGGTTAGTAGTTGATTTAAAAGGGAATTCCCTCTCAAAGTAACCAAAGTTACCACATTTAAATAACCCTCTATCAAGAGCCTATTGACAGAAGAATAAGAAGCTCATTGGCCTCTAGAAGCTGAAGACTATTGAATGACCCCAGAATGACCAGCTGTAGATGCCAATAAAAGTGACTGAATACGATGGGTATTCACTGAGAACTAGAATAGGATGTCACGATCCGAGCCTACACCCTGGACGTGGTCGGCACTCAAGAACCATTGTTGGTCCCCAAGCAAACCCTCATCCTGGCTAACTACAAGCAGAAGACTAACTCAAGCATACAAAAGCTCAAAAAACAAAGCTTTAACTCAAATGATTTACTCTGAATATAAATAGAATATTCAACTAGCCAACAATAGGCAACTGAAGTCTTTAAAATATTTGATAAGATAAATGATCTGAAACTCTAATGTCTATCTATGAAGCCTCTAACTGACAAAGATGGAAGTCGGGACAAGACCCATGACATCCTAACAACTGATATAACTGAAAGTACAAGTGGAATCCTCCGAAAGTAAGGAGACTCACCATAGCTAACTCGAACTGCATGTGATATCAACGAAGCGCACGTTGATGATTCTGAATACTTGTATCTGCATCATGAAACAATGCAGGTCAAATGACTCAGTACATGGAATGTACGAGCATGTAAGGGGAATTCTAAAGCATAACATAAGCTTGAACTTGATAAAAAAAGAAACATACTTACCTCTTCCCAACTCACTCAACTAAAATCAACTCAAGAATAAGATACTCAACTCAAAGATAAGATATTCAATTTAGTGAAATAAGGCTCAACTCAACAATAAGATATTCAACTCAGTGAACTAAGGCTCAACTCAATTATAAGATACTCAACTCTGGGTACTCAACTGTGGATACTCAACTCTGGATACTCAACTCAATAAAGCAACAATATAGATGCAGTTTATGGAAAGCTTTTAAAATAGTATAAAGCAACTCAATGTATTTAAGAATACAATATACTCAGTTTGTATGCAAGGATACAATATAAACTTTGTTTGTATATGAAAATAAAAAATAAATTTTGTGTATATAAGAATATAAAATATCTCTGTAGGAGTTTCTCTAACTTACAACCATCACTTAAGCTATGTGATGATACATCATTTTGTCTTACGCTGCCAGGGCCATCCTATACCTTGCCAGAGGTATAGAACCTAATTACTAAGTGGATCTACTAGTCTATACTAAAAAGTACTAAGGAATCATCTAAAAAGTATGACCCTTCTCTACCCATGTTGGCTATATGGTTTATGGGGGTTGTGAGTTGTCTGAACTCTCCCCCATACCAGTGTTCAATACTACTCCCAAAATATAACTAGCTCATATGTTTAAGAACATAACTCTTTCTGTGGTTTGAGATAATAACTCAAAATCTAGCCCAAAGGCTCTCTAGGAAATTAGTGTTTCCGTTCTTGCTTAAATATGAAAGAATTTACTCTTTACTGAAAAACTAGCTCAAAGGCTCTGTTGGAAATTGGTGTTTCCTTTCTCGTTTAAATGTGAAAACATTTACTCTTTGGAAATACATAGTCCCTATATACTCTTTTGAAGAAACTAACTTCACTTTTTACTCTTTACTCAACTCAAAACTCAAATCTTAAAACAAGTTTAAAGCATTTGTAAAAGACTTTCTAAAATAGAGTTCATGTCGAATTATGGATGTGAACGACTCAATTCAAGGTTTTCAATAACCACACATAGAACTCAATACTCAGAACTCAAGAACTTCAATGATAATACTCATTTCAAGAATGCTCGACTCATAGGGTTCATGTGGAATTATGGGCATGAACTACTCAACTCAAAGACTCAAAGATACTTCTCATCTCAAGACTGCTCGACTTATAGGGTTCATGCGGAATTATGGGCATGAACTACTCACTCAAAGACTTCATGGGTAACATGTAGTAGTCCCATGATCAGAAGTATAATATCAAGGGTTAGGAACTCAATACTCAAGACTTAGAACTTGAAGATACTACTCCTCTCAAAGGTGCTGAACTGATAGAGTTCATGCGGAAGTTATGGGCATGAACAACTCAACTCAAGGGTCAAAATATCAATAAGGAACTCATTATACGATACTTCTCATTCTCATACTTACTTTCTCAAAACTTAGCTCGAATCAATAGTTGATCTCAAAGGATTCACAATTGAACTCAAAGGCTTCTCTTGGACTCTACTCTTAACTCTCTCATGAATGTGAATTATGAATTCAAGAGTTATTGTTCATGATATGAAGGTTCTCAATAACAATATAGCAATTGGATAATTAGGAATAAAACTTTGAAAAGAAACATGAACTCAAGAACTCAAAATCAACTTATCTCAAAATTAACTTATCTCAAGTATCCTAGAGTACAATTTTACTGATCTGAAAGTAGATGTAGGGCGTGAGGAAGAAATAGTCCAACACTATGATAGTCTTTTTAAAGACTTGAGTTGCCTATTTTTGGCTAGTTGAATACTATTTATATTCAGAGTAAATCATATGATTTAAAGCTTTGTATTTGAGTTTCATGAATTTTATTCTGATTTTAAGCTTTGTATGAATGAGTTAGTCTTCCGCTTGTAGTCAGCCAGGATGAGGGTTCGCTTGGAGACCACAATGGTTCTCGAGTGCCGGCAACGTCCAGGGTGTAGGCTCAGGTCGTGACATCTTCACATAGTCAGATACCTTATTAAAGCTCTTCCCTGCAGAATTAATATTAATGGATAAGATTTGTATCTCAATGTTCAAACCTTTCACATACAGATAAGACAAGGCATAAAACTTAGCCTCATAGGTTGCAACAGACATGTTGCCCTGCTCAAATGCTCGAAACTCATCCTTTTGCAATCCTTGAGAGAACGAGGCATAACTTCTCAAGAAACAGGGCATAGAACTAGGCCCAAGTCAGTGGAGGCAAAACAGACGAATGACACTCCATATGAGCCCTCCACTACTGCTTAGTATCCCTTGCAGTTGAAAAATAACAAATTTTACTCCATGTTACTGCATAATACCCAACTTATGAAACATCTCATAGCAATTCAAGATGAAACCAAAAGCATCCTTATTCTCAGTACCATGAAACAATAGAGGCTTCAGCTTCAGATACTTAGTCAACAACTCATGCTCAATCTTGATCATGACAGGGCTTAATATTAGATGAAAGTACACATCAATAACCAAAGCTTCATCCATCCTGAGAATGGTGATAGCAACATGATGAGCACTTGGATCCTGAATAGCCAACATAACATGAGTATTTCCAGTCCCCACTATCCCACTCAGGAAGGTAAAAACATGTTGAACAACCTTAGAAGTCATAAGGAGAAGGCACCCAACTTGTTCGCCATCTAGGATTCAATGCCCTCAGCATACTCTACCTCCACGTCCTCTTCAATAGGAGCTTGTGGTAGGGGATGGTCACCGCTCTCGGCCTAACCATTTTCTGAGCTCCACCCCTAGGGGTGATGCTTTTTCCTTTCCTGACCCCTTTTTCTACCCCTCCCTTTAACCTCACATTACTGGTTCCAAAACTGAAGCTGGTACCCTTACTCTGTTACATCAAGTATCAACCATCTGCATTCAAAGAATAAAGGAAGTTATATACCAATTTGGATCGCCAGATACCAATTTTCTGAGATCCACCCCTAGGGGTGATGCTTTTTCCTTTCATGGCCCCTTCTTCTACCCCTCCCCTTGACCTCACACTACTGGTTCCAGAACTGAAGCTAGTACCCTTACTCTGTTACGTCAAGTATCAACCATCTGCATTCAAAGAATGAAGGAAGTTATATACCAATTTGGATCGCCAACTACCAATTAGAACCAAGTTATAGCACGAAGAAAAGAGGAGATAACTTCTTAAATTCATGTAGCCTTATGAAGAAACGTACAAACATCATTATACTATTCCGCAAGACTCTACTAGACCTATTTTTGTATGACTAGATCAATGAACCTAGGGCTTTGATTCCAACTTTGTCATGACCCAACCTAATGTGAGAGGCACCACATTAAACCCTTGGTGGAAGAACAAACTATCTACCAACATGTAAATGCTAAACAAAAAAATGAAGTAGTTTTCAACAATTTAAAATAAGTTTCTCAAATGAACCCATTATCACCAAACATTTGTGAAAATATCCCTTTAGAAATTAAAAGTTGTGTACCAAAACATCTACGTAGTCTAGAATGTATGTATGCAACCCCCAAAATAACAAGAGTCTAAGTTCAAAAAATAAACTAGAAAGGAAATAAGAATCCTTAACTACTTGGAAGAAGAAGCTCACCCTTAGATTCATAAAATGTCAGTCTCAATCGCGCAGAAACCACTGAAATATGTCATGTACTCAACAGTGTAAGTTTAGTATCAATACATAAAATCAGAATGTACTGGTAGGATCATCAGTCAGCTCCCAATATATGAAATATAAACAAGAAATCAGAACCTAGTAAAATAAGACAATATGCAATATAGCCATAAGAATTATGCTCAACAGCAATACAGTAAGCAACCTGGTTCACATATACCAAGTTTGGTACCCGTGCCAATCGATATAAAATTTATACCAGACGTGGTACCCGAGCCAACCAATAAGATATCCAATACCATGTGTGGTAGCCAAGTCAACCAGGAGATAACATGTATCAAGCATGGTACCTGAGCCAACCGTTAGTATGTACCAGGCATGGTACCCGAGCCAACCGAAAGATATCACACAATCATAATCACACTGAATGAAAATAACAATTGTAACTACAAGTAAATTGGACAGGTTCCATTACATGAGATAAACGATAAATATCATTTCACATTCATCCTCTTTTCTACTTCCTAACCAAATATTGAACAAGCATTACTAGTGAAACAGTTAACATGCACATATGACAGAAACGTGAAATACTTCAACTATAACCTATCTCGAATCAAACCCAGAATACTCTATTGAACTTGAGCATTCCCCTTGTTATGACAATTAGCTTGTTCTTGGTCTACAACATACAATATAACATATATTAGACCCAAATGGCCTAAATACACTTGGATTATATACTAATCCCAAACCCTAGGCCAATTTCATGAATTCACACCCCAGCAGGATTTTTCCACCATTTATTCAAACCAAACCCTTCCTTAATGTCACTACCATGGATTTTAAGGCCTAGTAATCAAATTACAAAGTTAGTGGAGTGATTTTCTTACCCTTACAAATGATTTCAATGGAAAACAAGTGAAAACTGTCATACGTCACCTATGTACTTCCTCAAAACGTTCCTACATGATAATGGACAATTTTGGAGAGTTATTTGCATTTTTAGCGACTTACCCTGCCATTGCGGCCCAATCCCACTTTGGCGGTGGTGATGTAGCGGGATCTCCCACTATAGCAGGAATTAATTCCTCCTGCCGCAGTGTTGTGTCCATCACTATAGCGGCTTGGATGAGACAGAACCTCAAAAATCCTTCAAAAATTATCATTTCACAACAAACCTGCAAATTTTGACGTTCCATACCAACCCCTTCACACCGATTTCGATTCGAAAGTTCCATTTGCTCAAATTCATTTCCTAAAAGTCCTATGAAAGCCTTAGCGTCTTAGCAACAAGGAAAACAAACTCTTCTTAGACGTCCTACCCTATCCTTTTCCTGGATTGCCCTAGACCCTCATCTTGCTCAAATTTTGCCCGAGTCTAGGCTAACCTGGAATTTCCAAATCTTCAAACCAAAAGATGTCTCACTAATTTCTTTACAAATAGCTCATTCATAATGACAGAAAGGATCTTTACACAAGTTTTATAATTTCATTCTCGTGCCTGAAGTGGTTCCACAGTGAATATATCCACAAAAATAAAAATAAAAACGTTGAGTACAACTTGAATGACAATATCAAAGTCGAGTATTTCTGCACTTCGCCAAGTACAAAAAAAAATTAAGACCAATTCATCCAATATAAACACAATTCTAGTTCATAATAAACCAGACCCAAGTACACTTTGTTAGGTCCATCAACTCAATGTGCCAGTCTGAAACTGATTTCCTAGGTAAAACTTTTATGAGGCATTTTACCTGGTTCCTATTTAAATTTTACCTAATGTTTTAAAAATGTTTAACGGATAACCAACATAAAATAACTTCAAACCGAATTGTCTACTTATTCTTCACTTCTTTTTTTTTCTTAGTTGTTGTATAATGGTTTTTTACTAATATTTAACAATTCGACATATAATGCTTTAAAAAAAATAATTTAAAAAGTGAGTTAATATCAAATGAATTTTGAAAATAATGGCAAATCACCATTATTGCAAAATGATTTTGTTAAATTTGTTGTTCTTTTGAAAAATTGACTATGAGTTATTCTTTCGATTTAGATGTTGGCTCGTTGAAATTTGAAGAACAAAATTTATATATTTTTTGGCAAAATATTTCAACATATACAGAATCTAAATTTTAACTATTTTTACATGAACATTAGTCATACACTATTGATGGAATGTATGCGTCCACCAGTGATCACAAGACCTGGTCCTCCGACAGAATAAAAGTGCAGAAAATAAATAGCACAATGTAAATCAGACACAAGAGTTTTACGTGGAAACCTCCTTGCTCAAGGGAGTAAAACCACGACCTCTCACACAGAATTTTCAATTGTTTTCACTAATCTTCTCAAGCAAAAGTGAAACACATATTACAACCACCAATGAGATTAAACTCTTAATCTCACACTAAGTAATACCTTTATTACTTACTGAGCCAAAGCAATGCATCCATTGCCTACTATATTAACTACCACGAATTAATATAGACTTCAACACCTAAGACATACAATTAACTCTAACTGTGTTCTTACAACAATACACACAAAAGTTTTGAAACGTTTCTTTATGAATGTGAAACGAATCCTACAAGTTTAGCACAATACAAGCATTCAACAACAGCAGCAGGTACGGAAATCACTTCTTTAGTTGATATGGTCCCTTGATGTATGTGTTCTGTTGTGCTTGAGTTCTTCCTTGAAGATGGCCTTCTCTTTGTAAGCATATAAGTTTTTTGTTTACCAAATCTTGAGTTTGTGTTTGTGGAGAAGAGACTATATCAAAAGGACACAAACTCCTTGGGACGACACCATTGGCTGATGTGACAACTTTTAGACAGCTGTCGTTTGACTTTTTACATACGCAGTCTTTTCGGGACCAGGTACCTTGTAGTGTTTTCTTTGTGAGTTCTTGAAAAGACTTGCTAGATCTCTCTCTCTTTATTGAATGAATAATGTTGTTTGTTTATTATTGTATAAATCAGTCACCAACAAGAATTTTGACCACTGAAACAAATAACCTCGTCCGCCCTTCTTATTGGTGCAATACACTGCACTTTTCACCTACCACCTAACGTGGCAGCTTTACAACTGTACCCTATTTTGAATCTGGACGAGAGCACTCTGCCAGGGACCGGGTCCCTGCATTTGTGAGGATTATCAAAACATCTAGAATACAACATTTTCCCCCTTTTTGATGATGACACACAAATATTCCTCACGCTGAGTTTATTCTTTCACTCCCTCTGTCGTTAGTCCTAATAACAAGGATTTGGTCCCTTGTTAGATCCCTAAGTTTGTTGAATCATCAAAACTTAACATCAGCTCCAAGATAACATTTGCACACATGAATAAGTTAAAAAAAGTGTTAAATGAATATGTTAGATTTAATTATTTTTTGACAAATTGATTGTTGAGGCGTGTTATTTATTATTGGATAAGGCACAAGTAGTACCCCTTAGACTATGACTAAAATCTCAGAGACACACCTTACACTAAGGTCCTATTACCCCCCGCCCCCAACTCTCTTTTTTTGTAATTTTTATACCTTTTTGACTTACGTGGCATCAAAACATATCCCACGTGCCTCAACTATGTGGAGTCACGGAGTGTGCCACGTAAATTAAAAGATGTACAAAATTATTTAAAAGATGAGTTCGAGAAGGTAATAGGACCTTAGTTTTGTTAAGATGTATCTCTGGAATTTTGGTCATAATCTAGGGGGTTCTTGTGCCTTATATGAATTTTTGAAAAAAACAAGTGGTGCAGGAATGGGTGGGCTGACTGAGTTATGTAATATTGTCTTCATGATGGCGAAGATGTTTGAAGCATTGAGATAAAGATTAATATGATTTTGTTGTACAAGAACACACGTGAATTTAGAGTTACAACAACTATATGAATATCAAGCTACTAAGCCACACTATAAAGGTTAAATAGTGGGTGCTGGGGATGAGAGTAAGTAGGGTTGTGATTATGTCCAAGAATTATTTTGGATTCATGCCAGGATGTTTTACTATAGAAGTCATTCATCTCGTAGGGATACTGATGGAGCGGTATAGAGAGAGAAAGAAAGACTTATATACACATGGTGTCCATTGACATAGAAAAAGCTTGCAAAAAGGTCCCAGAGAGGTCATATCGAGGTTCTTGGATGCTATATCTATACCTATGATGTATATTAGATCAATTAGAGACAAGTACAATGGAATCAAGACCTTAGTACATACAATAGAGGAGACTCGAAACACCCATGTTGATGACATAGCACTAGTGATCAACCCTTAGCCCATTTTTATTTGTGTTGTTGATGGACGTATTGACTTGGAAAATTCAAGGTGAGGTACCATATTATATGTTATTTGCAGATAA
This sequence comes from Solanum stenotomum, assembly GCF_019186545.1. NCBI lineage: Eukaryota > Viridiplantae > Streptophyta > Magnoliopsida > Solanales > Solanaceae > Solanum > Solanum stenotomum. The sequence goes on along the minus strand of NC_064284.1, from coordinate 58,593,795 downwards.
CATAGTTTTGATTGATGAGACGTGCAATAGAGCTAATGCTAATTTGGAGGTATTGAGATAGACCCTGGTGTCTAAAGGGTTCAAGTTGAGCATGACGAAGACTGAATACTTGGAGTGCAAGTTTAATAATGTGATGCATAAGGTTGGTGTGGAAGTGAGGCATGATACACAAGTCATTCAAAAGAGACATAGTTTCAAGTATCTTTAGTCTATTATCTAGGAAAATAGAGAAATTGAAGACCATATCACTTACCATATTAGTGCAAGGTGAATGAAATGGAGGCTCGCGTCTATGATCTTCTGTGATAAGAAGGTGCTACCTAAACTTTAGACAAAACCTATAAAGTGATGGTTAACATGCTATGTCATATGGGGTGAAGTGTTGATTAGTAAAGAACTCTCATATTTAAAAGATAAAAGTGGTGGAGATGAGGTTGTTATGATGGATATGTGGTATACAAAGGGATATATGATTTAAGATAAGGATATTCGAGGCAAGGTGGGAGTGAATTTGGTGGAAGATAAAATACAAACAAACGAGGTTAGTTTGATTCAGACATATGATGAGGAGATGCACGAATGTCCCAGTGCGATAGTGTAAGGGGTTGACTATGTAAAAATATTCACATGCACTATAGTAAAAATGTCTTAAGTTAATCTTGGCAAGTCACGTAAAAATATCAGTTAAAAAATATTTGTAATTGGGTCTTGTCAGATCCACAACTTCAGTAAGAAAAAAATTTGAAATTTGTCTTGGCTAGCTGGCTAGCCATACCAAACTTCAAGAAAAAAATATCTGATGTTTAACTTAATTTACTAGGCCACACTTCAAACAAAAATGTCCGAAGTGAGACACGAATTTTTAATTTCAGTGGTATAAGTATGAAGTCATTCTCAAAATAGATAAACTTGCAAGAAGAATAATTAAAACTGGACATAAATTAAAGAGAAAGGAAAATTTCATAAAAGACTATAGTGTAGATGTATATTATATTGTTCAGCGAGACTTTTGTTATTTACATAATATAGCCTTTTTTCTTTTTTTTTCATCGAATTCTGGCACAATTGTATCACATATATAATTCAAGTTGTTGCCATTAAATGTGCAACTCCTTAACTAACATGACTAATTAAAGTAATAATGTGACTAATTACATTAATTTACATCATTGATTTATCATAGAATAGTAAACGAGATACCAGTAACAATCTTTCCCATAAGAATTCAAAAACAAAATCTGGCGATTTTTATTTGCCTCATTGGCTTTGTTATCTTTTTCTTCATGATATCTTTTTGACACATTACATCATGATATTTTTTTGATAGATAATGTATCATGATACAATGCATTACATAACGACACATTTCCAATACATTATATAATGATATCTTTCGGATACATTGAATAATGATAAATTTCTAATAAAGGATGTATCATGATACCTTTTCAATACATTATATAATTATAGGTTTTGATACATGATGTATTACCCTTATGATACATTACATATAGTACTTTTTCGATACATGATGTATCATGATAAGTTTCTGATGCATTACATAGTGATACCTTTCCGCGATGTATCATGATACAGTAGATACGTTAAAAAAATCACATACGTCTTTAATACTATATATTTGAATGTAACGACTTCCCTGATATGGATAATCATAAAAGCACGAATTTAGAGAAATCTCTGATTTGGACTTGAAGAAATTAAAAGTAAATCATGTTAAATTGGTGGAGTCACGATGCGGGAGAGAAATACGAATAGTATACGTGAGAGAAAAAATTAGTCAGATACAATTTATAACTATACGTGAAATAGGGAATTGGATATAACCGTGTATATTTTTCTATTAAAATAATACTATAGTTTTGTTAGATAATTATTTTAAAGAAGAATTTTAAGAATTAAATATAAAACTTATGTTTGCAATAGTTAGATAGATTTTTATAATTAAATGACGACCCAAAAACGAAAAGATTACCCAAATGTACATGTAGGACAAAATGATTACAACCAATTTAAGTAAGTTATTATATTTCAACCACCTAGCCAATTTTCATTTCATCAAGCAAGGGAAGGAAAGGGAAAAACAAAGTTGTCCATCACAATCTTCATTTCCATCACCTTGTAAGAAAATCCTCACTTCCACAAAGCGACTTCATAAATGTATAAATAATGTAAATAGTGTATAAAAATTTCAATACACATCTTAAACGTTGTATAATAATTTATATAGACTACCTTATATGTTCATTATATTATATAGTATATAAGCAGTGAACATACAATGAATATATATTAATAAGAATGTACATATACACTTCTTATTTGTTGTTATACATTGTATGTACACTCTCTCGAGGACTCAAAAGTTCCTCCAAGCACCACCTCACCGCTATCCATCAATTCCATTTTTTTTCTTTACGTACACAAAAAAAATAAAATCAAAAGCTCCACCAAACCCTCAATTAGAAAGCAATATACGTTTCTACATTAGAAAGATCTCAATAACTTACAATCTTGAGATGTCAACACCTTAAAAGGGTTTTACCATAGTAATTAATAATTATAATGAAGAAAATATGTCCATCAAAACGGAATTATCTTAGTTATTAGATTTACATCATCAGATACATGTATAGTGCACTCAGATACATATTTTGTGAATAGTGTAAGTTATTACAAATACACTGTAGCCAAGCGTGATTAACATGCATATATGATACACTTACTCTCTCACTTGCGTCTCTCTCTTATCCTGCTTGCTTCTCTTCCTATGTATATGTACTTCATAATGTATCTAAAATATATCTGGTATCCCAGATTCATATATCTAGTTGATTTACATGTATCTGGATAAACTAACTCTCTCGGTCGCCTCCACTTATATATTTGTATTTTAGAATGTGACTGGTATAAAAAATTATGCATGTATCTTACTTGAAATCAAGATGCTTGTGTAATTAAGTAGTTTTCCAAAATAAAACTTTGTTAAGCCAACTCGTAATTGGGCTTAATCTAAAACTTTGTTAAGCCATGATTGACATGGGGTCACATGTTAAGCCATGTCTATTCACTTTCTACTTATTGGGCCTAATCTAAAACTTTGTTGGGAAAATTGTATATACTAGGAAACTATTAATTCAAATTAAATGCTATAAATATAGTTTGATTTAATTGTACCCCATAGCAAACTATTGCTATTTAACCTCTCTCCTGGTGAATCTCGCTCGCCACTCTCGTTCTCTCCCTCGCCTCTCTCGTTTTTTATACAAACGCAAGGGTATAAAGTGTGTTTGTGTTTGTATAAAGCGAGAGAAAATTGTATATATACATATATGTTCGTTCCCCTCTCTCCCCTCTCCCAGATCTCGCTCGCCACTCTCCCAGATCTCGCTCTCTCACTCGTCTCTCTCACTTTATACAAAAACCGCAAATTGTATAAAATGCGTTTGTGTTTGTATAAAGCGCGAAAAAATTGTATATATACATATACTTTCGTTCCTCTCTCTCCCCTCTCCTAGATCTCGCTCGCCACTCTCCCAGATCTCGCTCTCTCACTTTATACAAAAACGCAAATGTATAAAATGCGTGAAAATTGTATATATACATATATTTTCATTCTCCTCTCTCCCCTCTCCCAGATCTCACTCGCCACTCTTCCAGATCTCGCTCGCTCACTCGTCTCTCTCACTTTATACAATTGATCTTTTTGTATATGTATACCAAAGCAAACTATACAATTGCTTTCTTTTGTATATGTATAGCGAAATATACATATTTATGTTTGCTATGGAGCGCAATTATGCAAAGTTTGCTATAGCATACAAATATGAATTTTGTGTTTGCTATATGTGAAAGTTGCTCAACTTTGTTCTCTCTTCATCAAGCCCAACTTGTAATTTCTTAAACTAAAAATATGTAGAAAAGTAAACTTCGCTTCAAACCAGAAGAAAGTAGAAATATTGAATGATTTATGCACGCACTACCACCAAATATTTCAAACATCAGTGATGAAATTTTACCGCAACTTTAATCTTGAAATCACAACAAAAATTAAATGGACTTTCTAATAGTTGTGGTTGCAATTTGTTAAAATACCTAGACGGAGCTATATGTTTTCGTGGATATTGACTTATATACATGATATACAAGTGTATATACATGGGAATATACACATATATACAAAGAATATACACAAATAGAGTCATGTTCAATCCTGAATTTTCAATATGAATATCAAACCAAATATGCCTCGATTTGTCTCCAAACAACTCCAAAATTGAGATTTAATTTCCTTAAAATATTTCTAAATAAATTACATAGAGCAAAAAATTTCAAACCAAGTTCAATGTTCATTGATGGTGTTTTCAGATCCTCCAACCTTTGAACAATGTATTCCAATGTCATATTCACATTTTTAAGTTCTAAAGAGGTCGAGGCAATTTTAAGCTGCTAATTATAAATGTACCAATAAGGAGGAGAGTGATATATTTTGTGCTAATATTTTACTCAGCTAGCATATATAATATAAAATAAACATATAATTATGGTAAGGATAATACTTAGAGCCCATTTGACTTAGTCGATAAACATTAATAGTTGAAAAATACATTTTGATGATGAAATTGATTTTATAAATAAATAATTATTTATTTTAATAGCAGTGTTGAAATTGATAATAAGTTATCCATATACTTGATAAAAAAAATATTGATAAATATTGTCTTAATAAAATGACTACTATATCCTATTAAAAAATAATGTATATATACAAGGAAAAGAGTGAATGGTGGAAAATGTAATGGAAAGAGTTGGGAGTTCTTTTTTGGAAGAGAACTTTTGAGAATTAGAAAAGATATTAGGAATAAAATTATAAAATATTTAGTTTAACTAAAAGTGCTCAAAGGGTGTTTGAGTAAGCTTCTAACTCGAGCAAACCAACATATAAACACCTTTTAATTTATTTATGTGTTTGGTTAACATCAAATATATTTATAAGTCAAGTACTTGTATATCAAAATCATTATAGAATCACTAAGTTGGTCAACCCTTTTAAATTTACAAGTACACTTGATTTGATCAATTTTCTTTTATTTTCCTATATATATATATATTTAAATCATATTAATATCTTTTTTGAAATAAAATTACTATTTCTTCATTCCATTTTCCTGGCCCTTTCATGATTTTCATACAAAAATAATTTTAAATTTATATTTTTTTGTGAATCATTTAAAGAAAATTTAAGTTATTTTATTAGAAATATCTTTTTTCAAACACATAGTTTTAATATTTTTATTTACACACATAATTATTTATTTTTATGATCAGCTTCAATATTTCAAAATGTTTGATACACATCATTCTTATTAAGTCAGCTTACCCAAACAAGCTCTTATCTATATCTATATTATCTTAAAAGCATGAACTCCTAAATTGAATGTTAAATTACTATAATATCCCTAACTTAGGTTGTGAGTTTTTTGATGAGTTGTGACTTTTACAATAAGTTGTGACTTTTTCAAAGGGTTGTGATTTTTCGATAAGTTGTGACTTTTTCCAAAGAGTTGTGACTTTTTCAATAAGTTGTGACTTTTCCAAAGGGTTGTGACTTCTCGGAAAGGTGACTTTTTCGATGAGTTGTGACTTTTCCGATAAGTTGTGACTTTTTTCAAAGGGTTGTGATTTTTCGGTGAGTTGTGAATTCTCAAAAAGGTCATGACTTTTCGGATAAGACACAAAAAACAGTTGTTCATACTACCATTTGTTGACTATAAATAGAGGGACTTCCTCTCAAATTTCAACCACAATTTTTTTAATCTCCTACTCTTCCTCTTGCATTTTAAAATTTTTTGTGTGATTTATTGTCGTTGAGTGAGTTCGAAGTTCAGGGAAATATGAGGTATCACTATTCTGATGAAGTAAATTGTTCTATCCTAGAGGGTACATTCCATAACCTCGAGTACTTGAGAAAAATAATTTTGATGATATAATAATTATATTTTTGCTTAATATATACATTAGTATGTAATGTTCCAACATATGAAGTTCACATGATTTAGTCTAAATTCATTTGTTTTTTTTAACAATTTCTCTTGTGATGTAAATATATGCTTCTGGACATCTTTTTCCAAAATTATTAAACTTCTCAAGAATGAAAATATGTGAATATAGATGAATCATTTAAAAATTTATCAATTACAAAATAAATTTTATATTCAGTAATATGGAATAAACATTTTCATATAGTAACATTAAATAAAAGTCCTATTTATTTATGTAAGTATAAATTTATTTGAAATACATCTATTGCAATCCTTTAGTTATAACATTATAAATTTTCTTAGTTATTACTAATTATTGCAAATGTTATTCACACTCTTTAACATTCTTTAGTTATATTATTATGAATTCTCATAGCTATTACATTAATTATTTCTACCTTTCATCTTTTCTTGTATTAACTTTTGGCCAATAATTTTTTATATTATTACACTGCCTCTATATATGTGATAACACGATGTTGTTATTTTTCCTTGGATGAATCATGCTTGATTGGGCAAATTAAAAATCGTTTACAAGTATATGAACTACATCTTTGTTGGGTATAAGATAAACATGTGATTATATATATGATTTCGCAGATACAATATATTATTTAATTTTAATTTTTAGTTTTTTCGGTAAAAAAAAGGGAACCTTTCTCAGTTAACTATGGACAATCAAATAACTATCTTTGATTTATGTATATAGTCAATCCAGAAGTCAAATATGATAGCCAACAACAAGAACGTCATCTATTATGTTATAACTTATAAAATAAAAATTAATATACAAAATTTAGTTCTAAAAAATAAAATGTAGTTGTTCTCTTCACGTGTTCATATGACATCTAAACAGTTTAACGTGGAATACACGTACAAAGCACATCTGATTACATGACAAGAAAAATACACAACAAATATCGTTTATAAGGTAATATTACTGAGATACGACTAATTACTTGATTGAACCTCATCAAATTGAAATAAAAATATGCATTATTGCATTTAACTAATAAATTTTTTCATTGACTATCTTCATAGATTCGCGCGAATAAGAGATATATATGACGATCCACATTGAACATGCACAAAATAATAGAATCTGCAATATTATTGTATGCAAAGCTTATTATTCAAATCTTCACTTAAATAAGCAATACTATTTACTATAACATATATTATCTGAATTGGTAATCATGTGCAACACACATGTCAAAAAACTAGTCAATTTAAAAAGGACGAATCACCCACACATACATCTATATATATATATAAACATTTACTCAGTATTCACTCTTCCTGCTACGTTATCTAGTTTAGTAGATTTTTGTTACTAAATCTATGTAATTTCTCCCAAAATTACATTTTTTTTTAAAAAAAAAATGTTGTTCATTTCTCTTTATTTTATTTTGTTCATCTTTTTTCCTTAACCCATGTTCTTAGCACCTGCTTCTTTAACAACACCCTGGGTTACACAGTCCTTTTGGTTCCCTGACCATGGTGGACTTTCAACTTCCCTAGGACTTTACAAGTTAATCCATTGGGGTTACTAAGAAGGTAAGGAACTAACCATGTACTAAGAATAATTTAAACAGTATATGAACAACATAGTAATAAACATCATATTATACCGTCACAATAACAATACATAACAATACAAAATACATACTATGGGGAGAACTTACTAAGATCTAGAAAAAATGATAATTACTTACATGATAATGGTCAGAATGAGGTTTCTCTTTAGAGAGTCCCCGGGTGACCTTGCAGCTACTTTGAAGAAAGTAAATATTCACACTCTTTTTACACAAACACTCACACTCTTTTTTTTAAAATAAATATGTAAAACTTAAAACTTTAAGAACTCTCAAACTAATCTCTAATATGCTTTGCTTGATCTGCTCCTTCGCTCTCTACCTCTAACTTTCTTCTAGCAAATGGTCTCTTATTTATAGCTGAATCTGCTTCGCTCTCTACCTCTATCTTTCTTCTAGCAAATGGTCTCTTATTTATAGCTGAAGAGCCGGATTTGAAATTCAAATTTCAAATTTTGAATAAGCTTTCTTCACCTGCCAGGTGCTCTTTGGGCTCCATCGCCACATTGTCTTTGAAAACTTTGTAAATATAATTGTCTTCTTTTTCTTGCTTTTGAGTGGTGGAGTCTTCTTTATTGTCTTCTTTTTAGCGTAGTGGCTTGTAATGTCATTGCTTACATATCCTTTTTTGTCTTTTCTTACCTATCGTCATTGCTTATGTATGTTCTTCTTTCTACGTGTTTAGGTTGTGTAGTGCTATGGAGTCGAAACTCATACCTGAATCATCGTCTTCATTAGGTTCTTGAGAAAATTGATCCATAGATGGATTGTATTCACCACTTCCTGAACCTTCGGGATCAGAGTCTATTGTTTCTGGTTCTGTGTTTGGGTATTCTCTTACGACTTCTTTAGTCTTTTCACTGAGTATTTTGTGGAGCGAACTCTGTATTAAACGTTCAATCTTTTTGTATTTTCTTTTTAGTAAAAAACCTTTAGTCTTCTTGCCTCTCTCTTTTCTTATTGTGGCTACATTATTAAAATTGGCTGGTAAAATTATCCCACTTTTTGGCAAAGTGTCAGCTATCAACAGATTTGATAAGTCTTTACCCATTACCGTTTGAATGGGACTAGCTGTATCTTTAGCAGATACAATAGCTCTTTCTACATTCTTTGGGAAATGACACCCGTCTTATCCATTTTGGACTGAGATGGAGAACTCTTTTGATTGTCTGATAATGGCATGGTCTGGTGGATATCAAATTGCAAAATTTTAATTCTTTCTTGTAGGACATGAATATGTTGGATCAATTTTTCTTTTTCTTTTTCAAGTCTGTCAATATTTTGATTTTGTCTTCTAAATCCTTTTGTCATTGATGAACAATGATCACAAAATATGATCTTATTTGTGTCTTTCTTGATATTGTATTGTACGAATTGGCATGTGGTTTGTCTTAAAGTTGGGCTTATGAAATAGTTTGGTCCCAAAGTTCCTCTTGCATAGTCTAGGGCTTCGTTTAAATCATCAAACCCTTTGAAGAGAGGAGTGGGGAAATGTCTTTTATAGAACTTATTACTTTTGTCCATGTCTGGAAAATGCCTGCTTGTCTTCCTTGAACTATCACATAGAACTTAAACTTCTTATTTTCATTTTTCTCAGTAAAATAATCGCTTAATGAATTTAATACTGAAATGAAATAGTTGTTGTCTCTTGGTATCTTGTTGTAGGCTTTCCACAGATTGTCTATCAAGCATCGTTGAGGTCTGTCTATCTTTGTCTCTGGTTTCACTCAAAAACTTAAGTTAGATGGTGGATAAAATATCAGGTTTTATTTTCCAAAATAAAGTCTTTCTATGTTTGGGGAGTTTAGTCTGGCTTCTTCAAGTTTTGTCTGTGGTTTGAACAAAGTATTTCTTAATATAGTCTGTAGATATAAGTCTGTCTTCCTGAGTTGTAGTGCTGCTTGAGCTGGAAGCTCTTGCTTTATTTTTTCCTGTATTCATGCTGAAACAGAATAGTTAGTTTTTATAAGCCTGCTAAGTTGATCTGCTAAAGAATTATACTTTCCTTTTATATGTTCTAAAGTAATATTATATATTGAAGTAGCGTCTAAGAAATTTAACCATCATCTTTTACTACTACTTTTTCCATTTATTTTTTGGTGAAACTTTACAATAGCTTCACAATCTGTTCTTACTATGATTTTCTTTTTATTTATAATGTATAGTTTAAAACTGTTTAGATCGTAAATTACCGCTAGTATTTCTGCTCATATTTTCTTTTTCTTTGTATTTTCAGCTTTGATAAGCGCAGATTTTTTCATCCCTTTTGTCTTCATACTTGTTTTCTTTGTTTTTAATACCGCTCCCCATCCTTCTAAACTTCCATCTGTTTCTACTATTGGATAGTCTGTTTCTAATGGGAGAGATAGATTTGGTATATTTTTAACCATTTGTTTCAATTTTTGGACTAATTTTATGTCTTCAGCATTGAAAGTCTTTTGCCTGTTTTTGAGTATAGAGGTCTTGCTACCTTTTCTAGGTCTTTTATGAAGTTTCGTGCATAATTTAAGATTCTTAAAAAGAATTGTAATTATTTAGTGTTGTCTAATTTATCTGGCATTTTTAAGACCTTCTTGGTTATATGAGGTTGTAATTTTATTTTTCCATTTCCAATTTCTACTCCTAAGAACTTTATGAGAACTCCATCTTTTTCTTACTAATAATTATTCCATTGTCTACGAATAGTTTAAATATTGTTTGTAGATGTCCTAAGTGTTCTTTAATAGTATGACTAAATACTAAAATATCGTCTACATATACTAAAATAAAATTTTTATATTCTCTAAAAATATTATCCATTTTTCTCTGGAAAATTGGAGGGGTTGTCTTTAGTCTATATGGCATTACTAACCATTCGAAGTGTCCTTCTGGACAAGTAAACGCAGTCCATTCTATGTTGTCTTCATGCATTTTAACTTGCCAATATCCAAATTTACAATCAAACTTGCTAAATTTTTTTCTTCCTTGTATTCGATTTATTAGTTATGATTTATTTGGTAGCTTATATCCATCCATTCTGGTATTATCATTAAGTCTCTTATAATTTATTACCATTCTAGTCTTTCCTCTTACTATTTCGCTATGGTTTCTTACCATAAATGTTGCTAACCTATGTCTTGAAATTGATCTTCTTATTACTCCTAATTTTAGTAATTCTTTTATTTGGTCTTCGAATTCTTTCAGGTCTTCATTCGTTGATTCTATCGAAGCAGTTTTAACAGTGTACTCGAGGTTAATGATGTCAAGTCTCTAAGTTATATGATTGGCTTCCCAGTGTTTTAGGGGTCGCTCTCCAATTATTTCTAACTTGTCTAAAATAGAAATTACTTCATCTAAATCTTTTTGATTTTTTATGACTCCTATATGTTGTAAACCTCTTTTGAAATTGTAAAGTTCTGTATTTATTTCTATTAAATTATAATTATTTTCTATATGTATATCTGAACTGCTCATCTCTAATAATTCTATTTCTTCATTTTTTTTCTTTTTCATCTATAATATGTATCTTAGCACAGGTGCATTCTTCTCCTTTATTGCATTTTGAAGTATTTGTGTTGGGCTTATTTTTAAGATATCTAGATCTTGTTGGAATGGATTCCGTTGTTATTGCGGTCTGAGTAGTATTTTTAGAGAAGATTACTCCATCTCTAGTAAAGAGACAACTTCCATTGTTATGTAACAATAAGTCTAATCCTAAGACAAAGTCTACTCTAATATTTAAATCTCTAACCCATATTTTTTTCAACTTGTACGTGGGTTTATAAAAGTCTGCACAAGTGTTTAAAAAACTTATTTGTGCATTGCTAACATAATGCCTATATACATTTGAAGATCCATCCATTTGCATGGCACTTTGTGATTCTGAAAATTCTTTTATTACCTCCATAGGTAAGATACCTCTATTTATTATACTTTTTGTGCATCCTGAGTCTACCAGAGCTAGAGTTTCTATCTCGCAGTCTTGAATCCTTATTCTAGTTAGTATTTTTATGGTATTAATTTTCTTGTCTTCATTACAAATCAGTCCTTCGAATGACATGTAATCCTCTTTTTCATTCAACAGCTCTATCTCTAATTCTGGCGTTATAATTTGGCTGGTTTTTTCTACTTCTTTTTGGTTGATTTCTTCTATTTTCCTTTTTCTAATTGACTTATTCTATCCTCTAAACTATCAATTCGTTCTTCTAAAGATTTTATTGTATGTTATTTAGTGTTTACTGTCGTGTCTATTATCTTAATATTAAATATTTTGTCAATGCACCTAATGCAACATTCTATATAACAATTCATGCATTTGGCTCTTTTGTCTTTACTTTGGTATACTGTGCCATTAAGCATCGTTGACTATCTAATCCTTTTCCCTTGCAAAATTGGTGATTACATTGTATATTACCAAAAGTATAATCTTTTATGTTTAAATATAATTTTTCTAGTCCTATTTCATTTTATTAAAGTTTCTTCTTCTGAATCTGATGAGTCTTGTCTTCCTCCTTTTATTGCATCTATGCTTATTACTGAATATATACTTTCGTTATCTGACATATATTCGTCTATAAGCTGAGCATTTCTCGTTCTACTGTTATTTCTACCTAGACAAGTATTAGCTAGATGCTCTTCACTTCCGCATGTAAAACAAGATAGACTATTTTTGTAAATTTTGTTATTATTATGTTTCCTTACGTGTCTATCTTTATTTAGGTAAGGTTTTCTTGCAGTAGATTTTCTTAGATAATACTTTCTCTTAGGTTTGTATTCTTGATTATTTTGATATGTTTCTTTATATTTTCTTTTTGGTGTACTTTGATCATAACTTTGTGTTGTGTATATATTTTTACAAAAACCTGTCTCGTTTTGTTTTAATTGTTTTTGTATTTGTATATTTGTACATTTTTCTTGTAATATTTTCATAACATGTTGATTTTATGTCCTATAGACCAGTTAGCGTTTGAATTTTGCATTACTCCCTCTCTTTTATTCCATCTTTCTTCTATTTCTCTTCCTAAGGCTCCAGAGAGTTTGTTAAAAAGATTTTTTCCCAAGCTTTGGTCAAACGCATTATTGCTTATAGCGCAATAGTAAAAATAGTATTTTAAAAAGTTTTTTATATGACTCCAATTTGTTATACTAAGTTGTTCTAATTTTATTAGTTCATTCTTTTGTAATACTACCAATCCGCTATTCGGGTCTTCCCCTATTATTAAGCTATGTATTTTATTAGTAAAATTATACGGGTTTGGTCCCATATTTACTAGTTCTTGGAATTCTTGAGGGTAAGCTACTTTGTATGCTTCCTTTCCCATACTCCTTTAATTGACTCTCCTAGAAAGGTCTCCATATATCTATACATAGTTTCCGCATCTATTTCACTATAATGGTATATATAGTCTGCTACTACTATTCCTTTCCATACATCTATTACTGAATTCCATAATTGAAGATCATGGGCTGCTATATTTAATATTTTTCCTCTATCTCCTCCATCTTGGAGTTTGATAGGAGCTTCTATTGACATTCTTATTCCTATGGGTCTAACCATTTTTGGTTCTGTAGTCGGGTCTTGTCTAAAGACACGGTGTCGTGGTAGGTTACCGATAGTATATTCTACTGGTGGTACTGGATTTGTCTTTTGGAAGGGGCTTGAACTTGTAAAAGCGATTTTCATAAATTCTTTTAGACTACGTGTTGTCTCGTCATCGCTTTCTTCTTGTGTATCTTCTTCCTGTCTATACCCATAATTATATGTTCTAAATTTGCATTCCTTAAAGTGTTGTTCTACTATAGAGAATTCGATTCCTCCTAGTTTACAACCTTTACATTTAAAGAATGTTGTTTATTTAATTGGTGTAATTCGTTTGCCCTTGCTATTGATATGTCTACTTCATAGTCATCTTCTTTTATGATTTGAATATTCATTCCTTCCATATTGATAGTAATCTCATTATCATCCAAATCTTTATCTATTTCTTTTTGGTCGGTATATTTATAGTATGTGAATCTGATTGAGGTTTGTCCTTTATTATTGGTATATCTAAGGTGGTCATTTGGTCTTAGAACTTCCTTTTTACAGAATTTTTCTAAATTTCATTCTCTACCTGCATATTCTTCTGAGTTTATTTTTAAAGGTTTCATTAATTTTATCCATTTATTTCTCATTAATCCTACTGCATCGTCTATTTTAATTTTAAACTTTGAACTACTGTTAGAGGCTAATTTACCTATGAAACCGACACATATAAATAAATTATTTTCACAGTTCATTTCTTCGTAACCTTTGGCCTAAATTTCTATTTTAATGTATTTTTCAAATTCATTCGAATTTATCATGAAGTCTGGGCTGCAGTAAAAGATTCCCCCATTGTTAGTCATGTCTGAATATAGTTCTAGTTGTTCTAAATATAGTTGTCTTTGTTCTATTAAGAAGTCGTATATATCTGAATAATTTTGTCTTATTCTTAAAAGATACCAATGATATTCTTGGTCAATTATTATATGTCTTTCGTAGGGTCGAGGCCTTCTTTTATATATTCTTGCTGGCATATATTTAAACACTTGGATTAATCTATTCTTTATTCAGGATTGTAACTTATGCTCTGATACCAAATAAAAACATTTAAATAAAATTGATAAAATTTTAAATAAAATTAGGTTGGGATATGCTACGTTTGTAAATTATGTTGTAAAATCCTACTCGGTACTTCCTCTTCCTGCTCTGTTATCTAATTTAGTAGTTTTTGGTTACTAAATCTATATAATTTCTCCAAAAATTACTCCTTTTTTTTTCTAAATGTTGTTCATTTCTCTTTATTTTATTTTGTTCATCTCTTTTCCTTAACCAATGTTCTTATATATATACAAGGTTTGACGTCACAAAGGTATCTAAAATATAATCTTGAATATTATTTTAATCTGCTTTTTTTATTATTAGCTCTTCGCCGAAAAATAAGGAAATGTGATTGGACATGATTCACTTGTCTTTAACTCCATTTTACAAATTAAACTTAGTTTGTGCACACACGCACCTCTCCGATTTTTCTGGCAAACAATGTTCTATTGGGAAAAAACATTATTTTAAGTGTCTAAATGGAATAATTGATAAGTTTAAGAGGTTAAATGTATTTAGCCTTTATTAATTCATTATTTATTTTTCTTACAACGTATTCAGTTAACATATATGACTTTCTAATTATGGAAGATTGTATATTATACATAGTATGAGGTTCAAATACTCTAATTTTCAATCTCAATTTGACAAAAATAATCATTTTTATTTATATTCAATATCCACTTTGAAGCTCAGTTAATCTCAATTCACGTTGAAAAATCTCACTTTGAAGGGTAAAACATTCTTATCAGAAGTGTCACGACCAAAAAATGGACGTGATGGAACTCGTCTTCTTCCACCAAGACAAGTCAGCCGAAAACCCAAAATAATAAAGAAATGTGGAAATTAACTAATAATAATATAAGAACGGAAAACTTAGTTATTCTCAATTGTCATAACCCAAAGTATACCCTAGACGTGATACGACGTAGAAGACCCCGAGAGGTCCAACACAAGTCACTTGACATACATTCAACACAAGAAAATAAAAAATATGAGATATTAAGAAATATGTCTCATCATAAAAGAAATCTAAATAAATGTGGAATACTAACCTTTGTCTTGACAAGCCAATCTAAACCAATAGAAGAGTGGTTGGGGCGTAACTCATACACCACGTACAAAGTCTCAACAAAATAAAATAAAAGTAATAATAGTCTTCATGGTCTTGATCTTGAATAATGAGGACTCACCAATCAAAGTAATGGAGTAACAACCCGAGCTAGCCACAGGAAGGAGGAGATATGTTGGACCCTATATTATAAAACAATATAGGCACAAGTATGCGTTGGTACATAAAATGTACTAAGTATGAGGAAATGCACAAAATATGTAAATATGACCATAAGAGGATTTTAGCATGATATGCATGACCAAGCTAAAACATGAGTAAAATCATTCAAAGAAATTGTACGTCATATCCAAAGTCAATGCATACTTACAAAAACATAATGGAAGCTTTCATAAAATCTTGAAGATACATAGTTTAATTTGTGGGATATGTATCGTTAACCAACACTATAACCATGCGAACTATAACATAAAATACGATGTAACCCTCACATGGAAAAGGAGATTCTACTTGCCAAGGTAGTCTCTGTAACATTCATTCATATGCTATTTGTGGATCCACTAGCTAGTCATTTAAGACAATCTTACGGGGGCACGTAGTGTGGGAAAAAGAGATTGCTTCTAGAGATGTGGCCTCTACTAATGGGAGAGCCTCCATCTCAAGGTCATATCGTTGCTAAGTAAAATCCCAACGGAATTAGTCATAATCAAATTCATATTATCATACTTGGAAAGAAAAAATTAAATTCTCAATCCAATCATAAGTCATTATAGCGTAGCACCTAAAAATCATGATTTATACATATGTGAGAAAACTTTTATCAACCATGATTTCATAATGTGCGAGATAACCTTTCACAAATTCTATGATATCTATCTCATAAGCATCCTTAGTTCATAAACATGCAGAGCTTCCCAAAATCATCCTTCATAATTACATCATTCATTTTTATGATGCAGATACATGTGTTCAGGATTATCAACAAGCGCTTCGTTGAGATCACTCTACACTTCAGCTAACTTTTGGTGAGTCTCCTTGCATTTCAGAGGAGTTCACATTTACTTTCTAGTTTGTAGTTTTGAGATGACATGGGTCTTGTCCCAACATCCTTCTTTAATAGTAGAGGATTCATAGATAGACAGAGTCGAGGTGTCTCTTAGTATTCACTTTCTTTTGAGTTGTTCTACAAACTATAAATATAACTATTGAGTATATTCTAGAATTTATGAGATGAGTATTTGAGCCTCACTGTTTTAATTATGTTTTAAGCCTATTATTGCTTGAGTGAGTCTTCCACTAAGTCGTCAGCCGGGCCAAGGGTTCGCTTGGGGATCAGTTCTCGAGTGCCACTCCACGTTCAGGTATAGGCTCAGGGTGTGACACTATGCATAAGTTATACACTAACTATACAATTATTTAATACATTCAAAAAATTGAATATAGTTTAACTATACATGAAATATAAACCGACTATACATGAAGTATACACTGCTATTTAATCTCGATCAACTCAAAATTACATCTAAATAGTAGCAAATTTTAGTTTTGAAATCCTCTCAATGATTTGAATATTTAGATATAAAATTCGTTTGAAACTATTCACATTTATGTACGTCATTTTTTAGTATTTTTTAAGAAATGAAGGGAGGAGGAGGAAGGAGGAGGAGGAGGGAGGATGAAGAATAAAAGGAAGAAGGGAGGTTGACGAAGAAGCAGAATAGAGGTTAAAGAAGAAGAAGGCGACTGTCATTCTTTTGGAAAAAAGAAAAGAAAAAACTACACAAAATAGACTCAATTGTAAAATTATTTACCTAAATTGGATCTAATCCAAACTATTTAGGCAAAATAATTCATTATAGCAAACTATTAATTTAAAATAAATGTTATAGCTACAATTTCATTTAATTCCAATCCGGAGCAAACTTCTTGTCAGTCGCCTCCATCCCCTCTCTCTGGAATCTCGCTCGCCACTCTCAGTCATCTCTCCATCGCCTCTCTCACTTTATGCAAACATAAATGTATAATTTGTGTTTGTGTTTGTGTTTGTATAAAGCGAGAGAGACTGTGTATACAAATACAAATACATATATCTCCTTCTTATACACTTATAATCATACAAATGCAAATCTTCCGGTTATGATGTTTAAAAGAGAAATGACTAGTTTTTCAAAAACTGATTCAACTTTTAAGAGAAAAATCAATTCTTTAAAAAGGAGTTGCCATTTAATTTTGTAAAGAAATTTTAAAAACTTTATTTTAAAGATTTTTAATAGAATTAAATCTAAAAATTTAGAGAAAGGGGAATGGGGTTCTCATTTACACTTCAAGAAGGTTTTTAATAAATTTGAAGTGTTCGCTAACATGTAGTTATCCTACTACTTGAAAATAATTTATTTGACTAACTTTTTTAGAAAAAAATACTTAAAATTATTTGAAAAGAAATTAACTTAAAATATTTGAAGTAATTTTTGAAGGAAAACATTTGTTTGTCAAAAATGACTAAGTAAGACAAGTTAAGTAAAATCACTTAAAAAATTTAATTAACACAAAAGGCTCCTCGTTAAGGGATTTAATTAAATTTAAACCAAACAAGTAAAGTTAAGAGTTAAACAATAATAATGATAAGAAAATGTAAAGTAAAAGAGATAATAAAGTTGGGCTTTTGCCCAAGTTCAAATTATTGGACTAATAAGCCCATTCTTCCACCCGTCCTAAATTCTAATGGGCCTGCATCATTTGCGCCTTTGTCAACCCATTTTCGTCCTTTTATACCAATGTATACATCAGTGTATACCATGTATACTGTCGTATTTATTGTATATGCAATGTATATTTGCTTGCTTTCCTATATATCTGATGTATACTCAGTGTATACAGTCTATTTTTGGACTTCTGAGACATGTATTTTTGCTTCCAACCCTGTATTCATTTTTCCTTTCTTCGAAAACATTTAAGGTTGACTCGATGAAAGATTTGGATTTCAAACAACCCGAAACACAAAGGAGATTTGTATCCAATGGTGTTCACATGTGACATAATTTTATAAGTAACAACATATCATTGCCTTAATATGGAAAAACATTAAGTAAAAAGGAACCCATATACTAATGTTTTAAATATCAAACATTATAAAGAGACAAAGATAACTCAAGCATGATTTAGAGTTTAGACCATGATAGGAAACAATTTCAATTTGGCCTGGCAAATCATCACTCACAAAGAGGTATGACAGTAAGCAGCAATACAAATGAAATCAATGCTAAACATATAGAAGAAGATTCAAACTGTGATTAAAGCATTCAAACTTAACGAGACAGATAAGTTTATGCTATAAAAATTCGCAAACAGATAAACCCCAAACACACAACAGGTTCACGAGGCAATAAGCTAAGAAAAATAAGAAGAAACCAAACAAGAGAGAGAGATTTTTCGGGAGAAAAATTACTTCGGCAGATTCATACTACTACGAATTAGTATGTAGGCAAAGTGGGAACAGAAATCATCATTAGGAATCAATAAGCATTTCAAAACATGAAACAAACGGAAACAATGCAGGCAATGAAAGAGTGAGGGAGAGGGTCACGCTGCTCGAACTGGACTAAGTTCATTCGTTTTGCTGGAGGACGAGTACGGGTGGTTGTTCTTTTGCTGATGTTAAAAGGATTGGGTTGGGTCAGACTAGGAATTGGGCTGATCGAATTAGCCCAAATTCTGTTCAAGTTGAAGGAAAAATGGGTTTAAGGGTAGAGTTAAAATGTGGTTAGATTTTGAATTAACAAAATGGTCAAATAGGTTACAATTAAAGCCAATTGAAGTTCAAACGTAGTCAAATTGAATTAATTGGTGAATTCGACTAAAATTTAAATAAGACGAATTAGTAAAGATTAATTAATTAATGACCTTTTTAATTTCAATAAAATAAAATAGTTAACTTAATCATAAACTAATTAATTCAAAAATATAAACTATTAATTAACTAAACTAATTAGCTAAATATTTAAGTAAAACTAAAATCTTTTTTAAGATGATTTTCAAATATTCATAAAATGTACTAATTATATACATAATTATATATATATATATATATATATATATATATATATATATATATATAACTTTAAATTCCAAAAAGTGACAAAATTACTTTAAAATAACTTGAGAAACATTGTAAAATTTATAAAAACCAATTATTTCAAATCGTTTGCAATTAAAGAAGCTCGATGATTAATCTACATTTTGAGGGCCAAAATTGGGTGTCAACACTTCCCCTGCCCAGTTTTCTTTTACCTTTCTCTCTTGCTTTATACAAGCACAAATTATACAAAGCATTTGTATAATTTGTGTTTGTATAAAGCAAGAGAGATTTGATATACAAATACAGATGTTTAATTCGATTCAATTGTATATGAATTCAAATTTTATGCATATATACAAACACAATCATGTATACATATATAGTAGTTACATATATACAATTATCTAACCGATATACATACACAATTCACCTCTCTCCACTATCTCTCTCTCTCTCGCCTCTCTCCTCTCTCTACTAATCTCGCTCGCCACTCTAGCCTAACACAAAGAACATATACATGTATAAACATTATTTTCATATATACAAACGCCTGATTTATACAAATCAGATGCTCCATAGCAAACATAATTTGGCTATGGAGCACAAAAATCAAAATTGTAGCTATAGAGCGCTAATATGATTTTTATCTTTGTTATTCCTAAAATTTACTCAACTATTTACCCATAATGGACCCATGACCCAAATTATTTACCTGCTTACCCCACTTTATATTTTCTTATTTCGTGCATGATGTCAACATCATTACTATCTTTAATCCTCTATGATACCCTATCGTATATTGATATCATATCGATATCATATAGGACTAAGCTTAATCCTGTGTGATACTCTATCGGTTTATTGAAACCCTATTAGTATCATATAGGATTAGACTCTTTTTTAAAAAGAAATAAATAAGAAGCAATTAAGAGAAAATTATTAAAATTGCAATCTTATTTATTAAAATCTTAATTAGTAGAAAATGTACTCTTTGTGATATACCGTCGGTATATTGATATCATATTGGTATCATGTAGGACTGAGCTTAATCCTCTGTGATACTCCATCGGTATATTGATACTTTGTCAACATCATATAGGATTGAACTTTTTTTTCAATAAATAAATAAGAAAAAATTAAGAGAAAATTAATAAAGTCGCAATCTTATTTATTAAGATTTAAATTAGTAGAAAATCTATTCTTTGTGATACTCTGTCGGTATATTGATACCATGTCGGTATCATATAGGATTGAGCTTAATCTTCTGTGATACTTTGTCAGTATATAAATATCACATCGGTATCATATAGGATTGGACTCTTTTTCTAAGAAATAAATAAGAAACAATTAAGAGAAAATTATTAAAGTCGCAATCTTATTTATTAAACTCTAAATTAGTAGAAACTATATTTTATATATTTTAAAATTAAAATATTGAATAATTGAAACATACCTCAATGATACAACGACGGTATGTAGATATACCGTAATGGTATTATGGTTTATTGAGTAATCTCATTAAATGACTGAAACAAACCTCAAAGAAAACAATGTTCAGTTACTCATTGATACCACCAGAGTATATTATACTTTGATGGTATCAATGAGGAAGAAAATTCTTCAATGAAGACACTACTCAGTTACTATTAGATATCATCAGAGTATATTCATATACTGTAATATACTGTGAAGATATCAGAGAGGGAAAAAAGGGTGGGTAATGACATCAACATGGCGTCAACAGCGCGTGAAATTTTTCTTTGATATGTCATTTTAAAATAAAATAGGGTATGAAAGTAATGGGGGCATTTAAGGGTAAATATTTTATTTTATTTTATTTTTTTATTTTTTTTGGGGGGGGGGGGGGGGGNGGGGGGGGGGCGTAATAAGTGTTCTTTTTCCAATAGAAAAAGGTGAAGCCATTTTCTATAATAAAGGATTTATTTTTTAAAATAGCCCTTTTTTGTGTGTGAGAAATTCAACCCAATAGTTTTTTTTTTCAATTTGCCCTAATTAATGCTTGTACATAGATTGAAAATATATACCAATTAAAATAGTAATACTACACAAAGTTAATGTAAGCATTATTTTTCTAATACATCCTACAAAACGACATAAAGTTCTATCTAGATAGATAATATTGTTCATGACAAGTTTTTTGGATTATGAGTGATAGATTCTTTGATGAAACTTTACATTGTGCAAGTCTAATACTTATTTATTTATGAGAAAATTTCATAAATAGTTAAGAGTTCAAACATAATGAGCCTCCTTAGTTAGAGTTTGTATAATTATGTAGCGTAGCTATAGTTTCAGTAGCTATTGTATATCTCATTGGAAATTTATTTTTTATACAAATTAAACTCTTAACTTAATCAATGAGGTGGTGATTTAGGTTATTAAAAATAAAGATAAATTTAACTTCCTCAATAAACATGTCAAAAAATGACTTACTATATATATATATATAGACACACACTTGATTGAAATATACAACTAAGTAAATGTATACAAATGCTGAAATTATACAAATAAATAGCTGGAGTGTATACTTGCTGATAATATACAAATACAAAAAGATAGTTGTACATAATTGTTGAAATATACAAATAAGGTCTAAAAAGGTAAGAAAGTCACAATGCACACTGATACACTAAATCTATAGAATCACATACAACACAATGTGAAATGTATTGATAGAAATACAAAACACAAAATATACAAAATAAATTATACAAATACCTCAATAATGCTGAAATTATACCAAAAATAGTTGAAACGTATTTTCTTGATAATATACAAATACAAAAATGTAATTGTATATAATTGTTAAAAATATACAAATAAGGTCTAAAAATGTTCTACAAAAATAACAAGAATGACTTCAACAAAATATACAAATTAATTTATACAATTTACCTCAATTCCTTCCCCATCCTGTTGGTCCATTGAATCATACTGAGCATCTTCTTCTTCGAATGATTTTGATTTACTACTTGTAGATGTAATTTTTTTTATCTTACGCTTGTTTTTTAAAATCAGTACATCGACTGAATTGTCTTCTTTCTGTTAATTCCTTTTTTGTTCTTATTTTTGGAATTAAAAATATGCATAAGTTGTTGCATCTTCATTGGGTCATTCTGATACTTTGATCTAATTTCTTGTTGATTAACTCGAGATTTATCAAAAGATCCTACAATTTCTTGAAAATCTTGAGTTAGACCCAAAGAAAAATATAGAAAATCGTCCAATTTTTGAGGATGCATTTGTATACCTCCAGTGATTCTCTTGGGAGGAGTTTTTTCATCCGTGATTTTAATTGCATCTAAAGAAAAATCAGTGTAATAAACAAATACAAATAAAAAATAGAAGATTGAAACTGCCGAAAAAAAATTGAAACAACAAGAAGTTGCCCTGAAATTTTGGGAGCACGATGTGAGAGGTTAACAAGAAAATTTTTAAATTTTTAAATTTGATTGTGCTTGAGTGAATTAAGTAGAAAAATTAGTAAAACAATGATGGAGAGAGCAAAAGTCTACTTTATATAATTGGGGAAAATTGAATTTATACAAAATCGGAAGTGGCCCACGTAAATAGGACTAAATGTTAATGGCGAGCTGTAATATTTTCAAACTATAGCTATGTTAAATAATTAAGTAGTATATGTTTACTTAATTGTGTAATTTTTCCTTTATTTATTGGGGAAGTTACACGTGTGATCGGTCGGCTTCTATTCGCTAGCTAAACATACAAACTATACACATTATGATATATCAAAAATGTATATATTATATACGGAAAGGGTCAAAATTGCCCCTGAACTATGTGAAACAGACTACTTATACCTTCTGTTACATTTTGGGATAAAAAATTCCCCCGTCATTATCCCAAGGGACCACAAATACCCTCAAGAGTTAACAACAGTGATGTGGCAAGCGACGTGACACTAATTCTGCCACGTAAACTTGCCAACTAGGATACCCACTAAATTTTGACTCAATTTAAAATTCAAACCCTAATCCTTTTTTTGCTAGACCCAACCAACTAAAATTAGGAGGGAAACTTATATGATCTTAGTTTTGTTTCATCTTAGTGTGTGTGAGTATCAATATATATGATGATACGCATCACTCCTTGCTTTTTAACAGACAATAGCGTTAGACATGTTATTTTATAATGTTAAGTTTGATGAAGGTTGGTGGAGCTAATGAGACTCTCATCTCGTGTTCATATAGAATTTCTCTTATTGTTGGTCTCCTGAATTGAATAGTGAAAATAGGTGAAAAGATGATGTTTGTCTTCTAATTTTAGTGAGTTGGGTCTAGTAAAAATGAGTTAATATTTAAATTATAAATATAACGACCTGTTTCCGTCGTTATAGAAAGGCCATCAAGGAAAAATTTTGGGCCAGAAAATTCTTTGGTAGTAGCTTGAGATTTCCTAGCCTATTTCAGATTTGGATGAAATTAGAGACAGTGAGGTCTAGGTAAATATTATAACAAATGAGACGTTTAATATTAAATATGATTAAATGAGTATGAGTGGATAGCTAAGACGTTAAGGAACCCGTACGACTTTACGGGATTGAATTTAGGCAAATCGACCTCCCGAAACTAATCTTAGCATGAACAGGTAGTTTCTGAGTGTCATGGGATGAAGGTGTGTTGTGAAATGGGGGTTTAAAGCTCTCAATTAGACTCACTGTTTTCGTGCAAGCCGCTAAGGCGGGGACGCTGTGGCGGGATGGGGGTCGCTATAGCGGGATAGTCGCGACTTAAGTCAGAAATAAATCCCAAAACATCTTTATTCTGCAATTTTCATTCTTGAGAGTTAAGAAACGAACCAAGGCGACTTCTTCGGAATTTTTCACCCTTCTTGAAGCTAAAGGAAAGGTTTTTACTCCCCGAATCCGTCTTTCAATCCATATAATGTAAATTCATTGGTAATTATTGTTAGGGGAGGATTTTAAAATTGTTTTGGATGGTGGGAAAAACCCTAGTTGTAGCTTAGGATCATAATTTGGGTCTTGGGTTATTGGGTTCGTCATAATCCGGATAATAAGACCTTAATTATTGATCCCCGTTATAAATTGTTTGTTTGTAGACCTAGAACAAGCGGAAAGGATCCGGAAAAGGAAAAATCAAGTTTCTTAGGAGGATTCAAGCTTGTTTTCGAGGTAGGTGATGGTTGATTTCTTATTTGTGTGATGTATGCTAGCAATTGATTCATTGTAATGTATGTATGTATGTATACGAATATTGAACTATTGATCACACCTAATGCAATGGGTATGAATGAATGATTGTATGCCATGAATCATCACTTGATTGTATAATTTGAGAATGTACATTGTGATTGTGATTGTGATTGTGATTGTGGCTCGTTGAATGGATCGGGTGTTACGTGCCAACACACTAACTGGGATCGGGTGTTACGTGCCAACACACTAACTGAGATCGGATGTCACGTGTCGACATACATATTGGATCGGGTGTCACGTTTCGATACACTAACTTGGATCAGGTACCACATTACGGTGCATTAACAGTTTGGGTATAGGTTCCATGAGAGGACCTTGAATTGTCGTGATTACTTGTTAAAGAGAATGTGGAATAGTAAGTTGTTCATGATAAATAATCGATATATGTGTTATACTTTGTATATGCATTGTTACTATGTTGTAACTATTGTATATGTTTCACTTACGGGAATAGTTGTGTGATCCTACCAGTACATTGTGGTTGTGTACTGATACATCTCTTTTTTTTTCTTATTGAATATAGGGCATCTTTATTCGGCTACTGACAGACCTCGTTGAGAAGACCAGTGATCGATTCTAATTCAAGGGTGAGTCAGTTCTTATAGGCTGTCATGAGTTCTCTATGTTTTAGTACACTCTTTTGGACTCAGACTTTCTAATTAGACATTCGTATATTTAATTGGGTTGTACCTATTTTCTTTAGACTTATGATTCTTTGTTAGAGTTTTGGTATATTGACTTTCAGGTTCTAGGGAATATTTCCACAATGTTTTGATAGTCGTTGTTAGACTTTTGGAGTTTATGGGAACTCTACTTTATTTCCTACATCTAAACCTGTTTCCGTATCTTTAAATGTGTAGTTCTTAAGTTAGCTAATTAGTATTGATGGTTCTCCCACTTAAGGTTAGTGTGGGTGTCAATCATGACGGTCTAGGTTGTGACAAAGTTGGTATCAGAGCCCTAGTTTCATTGATCTCAGTGTACCAAAACGAGCCTAGTAGAGTCTTGTGGAACGGTACGAAAATGTCTGTACTATTCTTCGAGAGGCAATCGGACTTCAGGAAATCTCTCTAAAACTGAAGCATTCGGTATTGCATGGTTCTGGAAGTGAGGACGCCTATGAGTTCATCTTAGATTGTTATGAGAGGTTGCATAAGTTGGGTATTGTTCATCAACATGGAGTAGAGTTTGTGAATTTTCAGCTTCAATGTGAGGCTAAACAGTAGTGGAGAGCTTATGTGAAATGCTGATCTTCAGTTCCCGTCAATGAGCCTGCTAAGGAGTCTGCAGCAAGAGGTCGCGGTTGAGGTAGGGGTAGAGGCCAAGGAAGGGTAGCACCTGCTAGGGGTGGAGCTCCAGTTGAGAATGTTCCCAGAAATGAGAATCCTCGTGCGCATCATAAAAATATATAGGAGAATGTTGAGGTTGAGAATGATGAGGATGTTGGACAAAAGGAAGAGGTGCAGGCTGAGACTACAGGTATTTCTCCCCTAGACCAGTGTTAGCTCAACATATTATGTCTTTCCTAAAGGGATTGGTTGGTCTTGGAATTCTTTCCGCCGTTCAAGCAACTCAAACTCCCGCCAACACCTATTGATATTATTGTCCCCAAGTTGGGTGAAATTGTAGGTACTGATGCCTTCTTCTATCCTTTGTTGGGTCTTGTGATGATTGGGAATGAACACAAGATGTTGACTAAGTTTCTAAAACTGAAGCCTCCAATATTCCATGGTTCTGAGAGTAAAGACGCATATGAGCTCATCTTAGATCGTTATGAGAGGTTGCATAAGTTGGGTATTGTTCATCAGCATGGAGTAGAGTTTGTGACTTTTCAGCTTCAAGGTGAGGCTAAGCAGTGGTGGAGAGCTTATATGGAATGCAGATCTTCAGCTTTACCCCCACTCACTTGGACCTAGTTTCATGTTCTCTTGGAGAAGTATGTGCCCCGGACCTTGAGAGATGGTAAGAAGGACGAGTTCATTGCTTTCGAGAAGGTGGTATATCTGTGGCTACTTATGAAGCTAAGATTTATGTTTTGTCTAGATATGCTACGCAATTGGTGACTACTGAGGAAGAGAGGATATGTCTAGTCATGTCACAACCTGTAACGGTCGTGAGTGACACCCACACTTAACCTCCTAAGTGGGCGAATCAAGGGATCCAAACCCCAACATATATCAAAAATTCAACTACGAATAACAACAATAATGCGGAAGCTCAAAACTTATTAGAGTAACCAATCAAATAAACCTCTAAAGTCTAACACTTATTATCCCCAAAATCTGAAAGTCATCACATCAAGGACATCTAATCTTCAAATACTAAGTCTAAGAGTATTAAAGACAACAAAATAAATAAATAAAATAGTTTATGTCCGAAAACTAAGGACATTATGCCATGACCAAGAGAATCCAACACAAGCTGGAATGAATAGCTCACCCTGGAACCTGATGTGCTAGAGACTGGCAAGAGTTGAGAGCGAATCGAAGTCACTGATACACTCACTGCACTTCACAAAAAGAAAACAGAGAAAAACACAAGTAGGTCTCAGTACAGGGCAACATGTACTACATAGATATCATTGGCCAACCCAAAATAGAAACTAATATGTAATGAATAATAGTATAAAATCAACTATGACACTTAGCAGGTGGCAAGCAACAAACACATGAATCAGTGTCAACAACACTAAAGTAAGTACGTAATCAGTCAACAATATCAAGATCACACATGAGGACTCATGCCTCCAAACCAAACTAATTTGGGAATTGAGTTCTTTGAGATTGAGTACATTAAGTTAATTCAATATCTTTTTCCTTTAATATTACCGTGTCGAAACGTGACACCCGATCCAATTATACTGTGGCGGAATGTGACACTCTGATCCAATAATACCATGTCGGAACGTGACACTCCGATCCAATTATACCGTGTCAGAACATGACATTCCGATCCAATAATACTGTGTCGGAACGTGACACTCTGATCCAATTATACCGTGTCAGAACGTGACACTCCGATCCAATAGTACCGTATCGGAACGTGGCATTCCGATCCAATTATACCGTGTCGAAACGTGACACTCTGATCCAATAATATCGTGTCGGAACGTAACACTCCGATCCAATAATATCATTAATTTATCATTTATTATCACCACTTTTCAATTAATTAACAATATTTCATCAAGCCTTCTTTATTCAAGGCATCATTTCAATAGAGAGAGTTCAAGATTATAAATTCCACGGTCTCAGGATTTCAAACCATTCACAAACCACACAACCAAACTACACAATCAAGCACATAGAGAACTTCACAATATCATTCAATGCATATCAATCACTATTAAGAGTCTATCTATCAAATAGAATAAACCATAACCTACCTCCNTCTTTATTCAAGGCATCATTTCGATAGAGAGAGTTCAAGATTATAAATTTCACGGTCTCAGGATTTCAGACCATTCACAAACCACACAACCAAACTACACAATCAAGCACATAGAGAACTTCACAATATCATTCAATGCATATCAATCACTATTAAGAGTCTATCTATCAAATAGAATAAACCATAACCTACCTCCACCGAAGAATCGAAGTCAGACAAGCTACTTCTCAAATGCTTTTCCTTTCCTCAATGCCTCCGAACGTTTCTAATCTACCAAGTATGCATAATTTGTAAGTTAACGAGTCTCTAGGCACCCATGCTACTATGTGTCTAGCCTAGACCCAAAACTCACTCAATTCTATAATCAATTTCCTAAAGTTCAAACCTAAGGGTAAGTCTTAATTCCTCCAATTTGCATAACCTTATTGGTATTCAAATAATACACTACACTCAATATTTAATTACCTATCTTAATATATCAAAACTTATTCATAATACGATAACTAAAAATTACGTACAGTCTCCAGGCCATATAATATATAAATATATAATTGTAATAACTTAGTTCACTGCAAAGCATTAATTGGTCATTAAGAGGTCATACCATAATTCCCAACTTAACCCACGTGAATGCCTAACAAGTTTTCAACCCAATTCTTTAATAAAATTACAATAACAAAAAACAACCAAACCTATATTATCTAATCACTGAACAATCCGTGTAACCTCCATTCTTCTCAAATCAACAAATACTAACAATTTCCTACACCTTATATTATTTTATAAACATTAGGTTTCAACTCTTGGCCAATAATTATGCCCTAATTATCCATTACCATTTGTTAACAATAAATTAAGAGGAATCCTATTCGGCCCCCAAATCTGTAACAAATGGTACTTAAATTCGCCCTGACCGTCGTATAACAACAATAAAATTAATATGAACAAGAGTTGGGGTATTTGGACGAAAACTCTTACCCGTAGGACTTGCAGTCACCCCTTCTAATTTTTCTTTCTTCACGACCTTTCGTCTCTTCAAATTTCTCTTTCTAAAACTGACTATTATTACCCTAATTATTATATGACTAATTAGAAAAGTGGTAAAAATGACCCATTATTAATTTTAATGTTATTTTCTTTAACCACCAGCTAAATAAATTATTAAAATTACCCAATTAATTCTATAACGATGGTTACGAATAGTCCAAAATACCCATTTAAAACCTATCGAAAGAGTCTTTTATGAAATAAAAAGCTCTAGTGCTCAAAACGACCAAATGGATTGTTACAATTCGTCAAGGAGTTACAGGTATTGTCTGTGCATATGAATTCTGCAAGAAAAAGCTTTAATGAGGTAACAGATTTGGTGAAGAAAGTGGAAGGAGTGAGGCACGATGGGCAGGCTAAAGCATTGGCTAAGAAAGCTAGAACACAGGTAACTTTCAGGGTTCCTACTCCAGACGTTCAGGGAGGCCAACACTTGCAGCCCGGCCAATTCAGTCTGCTATGCCCGCTTCTAGAAGTAATTACTCAGGAACTCCACCTCAGAATTTGATTTAGGATAGCCAGGGAGCCACACATTTAGCGAGCAATAGGCCATCTTTTGATCTCACTTATTATAATTGTGGAGAACCTAGGCATATGAGGAGAGATTTTCCCCACCCACACATGTCGGACCCTGTGCAATAGTAGACTAGAGCAGTGGTACTCGCGGGAAATGGTAATAATGGTCGAGAAAGTCCACAAGGTGGGCGAAGAGGAAATCAGCGAGGTAGTGGAGGTTGGGAAAATGGTAACGCAGGCAGAGGTACGGAGCAGCCAGGTAGGAAGTCACCTGTCAAGATGATAGGGCTCAGTGTTATGTCTTTCCAGACAAGAGCGAGATTGAGACATCTGATGCAGTGATCACATGTACCATTCTTGTCTGTGACTGGATGGCTAATGTGTGATTTGATCCGGGTTCTACTTACTCTTATGAGTCCGTTCAGTTTGCCTTGGGATTTGATATGATTTGTGATATACTTGATGCCCTCATCTATGTTTCTACCCCAGTTGGAGAGTCTGTCATAGTCACACACGTTTATCGTGTTTATTCTGTTATGTTTATGGGTTTCCAAACTTGGGATGATTTGGTTATATTGGATATGACGAGCTTTGATGTAATCTTACGCATGACTTGGTTGTCCCCTTATTATGTTATGCTTAATTGTTATACTAAGTCTATGACTCTAGAAATTTTGGGTAGGGAAAAGTTAGAGTGGGAAGGGGTGTACAAGACTAAACCAGCTAAGATCACATTCTTCATTCGGGCTAGGAAACTGATGGGGCAGGATTGTTTGGCATATTTGGCTCATATTCGGGATGTGGATGTTGAGTCTCCCTATATTGATTCTTTTCTTGTGGTGTCAGAATTTAGAGAAGTGTTCCCTACTGATTTGTCTGGTATGCCTCTAGATAGAGATATAGATTTTTGCATTGATTTGGAACCTGGTACCCGCCTCATTTCCATCCATCTGTATCACATGACCCCAGTAGAATTGAGAGAGCTTAAGGCTCAAATCCAACAACTTCTTGATAAATGTTTTATTCATCCTAGTGCTTCTCCGTGGGGTACTCATGTCTTGTTTGTGAAGAAAAATGATGGTAGTATGAGGATGTGCATAGATTACCGGCAATTGAATAAGGACACTATTCGAAACAAGTACCCATTGCCTCAGATAGATGATTTTTTCGATCAGTTGCAAGGTGCACTAATTTTCTCTAAGATTGATCTAAGGTCCGGTTACCATCAGTTAAAGATTAGGCCTGAGGATGTACCCAAGACAGCATTTAGGACCCGCTATGGGCACTACGAGTTTTTGGTAATGTCATTTGGGTTGACAAATGTACCTGCAACTTTCATGAGTTTGATGAATGGTGTGTTCAATTCATTTCTTGATTCGTTTGTTATAGTATTTATTGATGACATATTGGTTTATTTGAAAAGTGAAGAAGAGCATGTCAACCATCTTCGTATTGTTCTGGGTGTTCTTGGGAAACAAAAGTTGTATGCGAAATTTTCTAAATGTGAATTTTGGTTGATTTCGGTTGCCTTTTTTGGGGCATGTAGTTTCAAGGGAAGGGTAATGGTAGATCCCTAAAAGATTGAAGCGGTTAAGAATTGGGTTCGGCCTAACTCTGTGACTGAAGTTAGGAGTTTTGTGGGGTTCGCTAGCTACTATCGTCGATTTGTGAAGAACTTCGCTTCTATTGCCACGCATCTAACAAGATTGACCAAAAAGAATATACCCTTTGAATGGACTGAAAAGTGTGAAGAGAGCTTTCAAAAGCTCAAGACTCTTTTGACCACGGCACCTATTCTAGCACTATCGATGGAAGGTCAGGATTTTATTATTTATTGTGATGCTTCCCATTCAGGTTTGGGTGTTGTGTAAATGCAGGATAAGAATGTTATAGCTTATGCGTCGCGACAATTAAAGGTGCATGAAAGGAATTACCCAACACATGATCTAGAGTTGGCAGCGGTAGTGTTTGCTCTTAAGATTTGACAACATTACCTCTGTGGTGTCAAGTGTGAGGTGTTTACTGATCATCCTAGTCTGCAACATGTTTTGCACTCAAAAGGATCTGAATTTGAGACAGTGAATGTGGATGGAGTTACTCAAAGATTATGATGTGACCATCTAAGATTATCCGGGTAAGGCTAATGTAGTGGCAGACGCACTAAGTCGAAAGGTGGTGAGTATGGGTAGTCTAGCTTGCTTGAGTGTATCCAAGCGACCTTTGGATAAGGAAGTTCAAACCTTGGAGTCTAAGTTCATGCAGTTGGGCATCTCAGAGAAAGGTGGGGTATTAGGTAGCATTGAGGTAAGGGCCATCTTTCTTGAGGAGATCAAGGCCAAACAGTTTGAGGATGAGAATTTGAAGGAGATCAGAAAGAAGACAGTATCTGGCAAGGCACAAGAGACCACTCTTGATGCGGAGGTGTGATCAGTTTTAAAAGAAGGATTTGCGTCCCTCGAGTAGATGACTTGATTCAGAAATTGTTGACAGAATCTCATGGTTTGCAGTATTCTATTCATCCGGGTGTGACCAAGATGTACCGAGACTTGAAGTGACTATATTGGTGGACGGTCATGAAGAAAGATATAGCAGAGTTTGTGGCTAAGTGTTAAAATTGCAAGCAAGTAAAATATGAACATCAAAGGCCGACAGACTTGCTTCATAAAATGTCAATTTCGGAATGGAAGTGGGAAAGAATAGTTATGGATTTTGTGGTTGGTCTCCCCAAGACTTTGAAAAAGTTTGATTCTATTTGGGTAATGGTTGACAGATTGACTAAGTCGGCCCATTTTATTCCAGTCAGAATAGATTATAATGCGCAAAAAATGGCTAAGGTGTATGTAAAAAAGATAGTAAGGTTGCACGGGGTGCCCCTTTCTATCATCTCAGACCATGGTACACAGTTCACATCCAAGTTTTGGAGGAAATTACATGATGAATTGGGCACACAACTCACTTTTAGTACAACTTTCCATCCGCAGACGGGCGGGCAGTCGGAGAGGACTATCCAAGTGTTAAAGGATATGTTGAGGGCAAGTGTGATTGACTTTGGAGGACATTGGGATAAGTTCCTACCGTTGTGTACGTTCTCCTATAATAACAGTTACTACTCCAGCATATATATGTCACCGTTCGAGGCACTTTATGGGAGGGGATGTAGATCACCCATAGGATGGTTTGAGGCTGGAGATGTAAAATCTTTGGGGGTTGATTTGGTGAATGATGCTCAGGATAAGGTAAGAAGCATCCAAGCTAGGCTTTTAGCAGCCCAGAGTAGATAGAAGAAGTATGCAGACCATAAGGTAAGAGGCATGTCATTTCAGACTAGTGAGAAGGTTCTTCTTAAGGTGTCACCTATGAAAGGGGTGATGAGATTTGGCAAGAAGGGAAAGCTTAGTCCTTGATACATTGGACCATTTGAAATTCTTGACTGTGTTGGGCTAGTATCGTATAGATTGGCTTTTCCTCCTAACCTAT
Organism: Solanum stenotomum; assembly: GCF_019186545.1. NCBI lineage: Eukaryota > Viridiplantae > Streptophyta > Magnoliopsida > Solanales > Solanaceae > Solanum > Solanum stenotomum. Next base: position 58,560,703 of record NC_064284.1, on the reverse strand, counting down.
CAGGAGTTCATCCAGTATTTCATGTATCCATATTTAAGAGATATCATGGTGACGGGGATTATATTATAAAGTAGGACCCAGTGTTGTTAGACAAAGACCTCCAATATAAGGAGGAACTGATTGCAATTCTTGATAATGATGTCCTAAAGCTGAGGACCAAAGAAATTAAATCCGTGAAAGTTCAATGGAAGAATCATCCAGCTGAGGAAGCTACTTGGGAAACCGAGAAGGACATGCGAGACAAGTATCCCCAGTTGTTCGACGATCCATGTACTACTTCATTCTTACTTTTGCCTTTTTTTTCTAAGTTTGTCACTCGAGGATAAGTGATGGGTCAATTGGTATCAATTGTAACGACATGTTCCCGTCGTTATAGAAAAGTCATCAAGGAAAATTTTTGGGCCAGAAAACTTTTTGATAGTAGCTTGAGATTTTCTAGCCTATTCCAGATTTGAACGAAATCAGAGTCAGTGAGGTCTAGGGAAATCTGGTAACAAATGAGACGTTTAATATTGAATGTGATTACATGAGTGGATAGCTAAGATGTTAAGGAACCCGTATGACTTTACGAGATTGAATTCGGGCAAATAGAACTCCCGAAACTGATCTTAGCATAAATGGGTAGTTTCTGAGTGTCATAGGATGAAGGTGTGTTGTGAAATGGAGGTTTGAAGCTTTAATTTGATTTACTGTTTCCGTGCAAGCCGCCAGGGCGGGGACGCTGTGGCAAGATAGGGGCTTCCATAGCGGGACAGTTGTGACTTAAGTCGGAAATAAACCTCAAAATATTTTTATTCTGCAATTTTCGTTCTTGATAGTTAGGAGATGAACCAGGGCGACTTCTTGGTAGTTTTTCACCCTTCTTGAAGTTAAAGGTAAGGTTTTACTCCTCGAATTCGTCTTTCGATCCGTAGAATGTAAATTCATGGGTAATTATTGTTGGGGGGGGGGGGGGGGGGG
>NC_064284.1:58532401-58559727 GCF_019186545.1 Solanum stenotomum | reverse complement strand
GGTGGTAAAACCCTAGATGTACCTTAGGATCATAATTTGGGTCTTGTTATTGGGTTCGTCATAATCCGAGTAATTAGACCTTAATTATTGATCCCCGTTATGAATTTTTTGTTTGTAGACCTAGAACAAGTGGAAAGGATCCGGAACGGGAAGAATCAAATTTCTTATGAGGATTCAAGCTTATTTTCGAGGTAGGTGATGGTTGATTATTTGTGTGATCGTATGCTAGCAATTGCTTCATTGTAATGTATGTATGTATACGAATGCTGCACTATTGATCACACCTAATGCAATGGGTATGAATGAATAATTGTATGATTTAAGAATGTACATTGTGATTGTGATTGTGGTTTGTTGAATGGATCGGGTGTTACATTCCAACACACTAACTGGGATCGAATGTCATGTGCCAACATACATATTGGAACATGTGTCATGTTCCGACACACTAACTTGGATCGGGTACCACTTTCCGGTGCATTAACAGTTTGGGTATGGGTTCCATGAGAGGACCATTGAATTATCGCGATTACTTGTTAAAGAGAATGTGGAATTGTAAGTTGTTGATGATTGATAATCGATATATGTGTTATATTTTGTATATGCATGTTTACTATATTGTAACTGTTGTATATGCTTCACTTATGGGAATAGCCGTGTGATCCTACCAGTACACTGTGGTTGTGTACTGATACTACACTTGTTCTTTTCTTGTTGAGTACAGGGCATCTCATGCGGCTACTGACAGACCTCATTTAGAAGACCAGTGATCGATTTGAATTCAAGGGTGAGTCAGTTCTTCCAAGTTTCCATGAGTTTTCTATGTATACTCCTTCGGACTCAGACTTTCTAGTTAGATATTCGTAAGTTTAATTGGGTTGCACCCATTTTCTTTAGACTTATGGTTCTTTGTTAGAGTTTTGGTACATTGACTTTCAAGTTTTAAGGAATATTTCTGCAATGTTTTGATAGTCGTTGTTAGACTTTTGGAGTTTATGGAAACTCTATTTTATTTCCTACATCTAAACCTGCTTATGTATTTTTAAATGTGTAGTTCTTGAGTTAGCTAATTAGTATTAATGGTTCTCCCACCTGAGGGTTAGTGTGGGTGTCAATCACAACGGTCTGAGCCGTGACAATAAATTAGGTCAAAATTTAGTGGGTATCCTAGTTGAAAAGCTTAGGTGGCGTAATTAGTGTCACGTGACTTACCACATCACTGTAACTAACTCTTGAGGATATTTGTGGTCCATTGTGATAACTGATAACTACAGGGGCATTTTTTTTATCCCAAAATGTAACGAAAGGCGTAAATAGTCTATTTTGCATAGTTCAGGAGCAATGTTGACCATTTTCCCATTATTCTACGTTAATATATAAAACAAACATATATATTTGCGGGTATTATTTTGTTGGACTTCTATTTATGTCAAATTTTACTTTTTTTTATTAATTCAATTTATTGTGATCCATTCAATTCAATCAATTTTAAAAATGGCATGCTTCCGGCTAAATATGTAGCTCAAATTTATAGAAATCTTATCAAAATAAATTTCTTTTTTTTGTTTAATATGTTATATAGCAATAATATTTTCTTAAAAAAAAGGTTTAATAGATAGCAAAATATAGTATAAGAAACCCAATTATGGAAAAAAGAAAAAACTAGGTAAGAATTGAACGAATTGACACTAATCTATGATCTAATCTACTTATTAATTCAATCTATTTTAATCATAATGTATTACTTCATTCTGTTTTAATCACAATGTATTAATTCAATCTATTTTAATCACGAACGAAATACAGAAGAAAAGAAGATATTTTTTATTTGTAAGACAGAAAAAATCTGAGGTGGACCTTTAAAAAGAGGCACCAATTTTGACTAGGGCACTTCATCTTTTAATCGGATGGGGCCTTATGCAGGATTTTGCTATTTAATGTTTTTTCCCCATTTTGTTATTTAATGTTTTTTCCCCTTTATTTTTTCCCTGTTTGATATTTATATTGGAATTAATTAAATATATAGTTATGTATGGTATAAATTATTTTTTGAAGTAGATTTCTCAAAATGACTTGTTCTATTCCCAAGAATTCAAATTTAAAATTTTTAAGTAAAAGTACAAAAATCTCAATCACCTCATTGTAATTGAGACCGCTCTCTTTTGTTATTTTGCTTATATTACTTCTTTTTTTCCTATGATGGTTGTCATTGGTCATTTTGTATACATCTTCATTATTTATTGGATTCTAAATCTCTTAAACTTGAACCTAAAAAGGTGATTCAATAATTTATATATACATAAAATAAAATAAAGTAACGTATTTACATCATATGCTTTTTCAATAATGGAGATTCATAGGTAGATTTTTCCAATAAATACTTGCTATCTTTCACCAATATACTTATATATATTATATATATCACATGATTTTATTCATCAAACTTTTGACAAAACTAATATGAAGAAATCACCGAATATAACTTTTTTAGTGTGGAACCCATTAATGGACGGACTCCATTTGTTTCCACTATGTGTTGACTGGTTGTTGAACTACAAAATGATGGGACGTTTGCTTAGTTGAGGAGTTGGTTAACAATCTTTTACAAAAGAAAACAACATACATGCAAAACTTTTAACGACTACCGTTGACCACAATGGAAGTGCTAATAGTTTACTTTTTGGCTTAAGTCATCTACGGCCCCTTAAAGTTGTCCACATAATTCACTTAGACACCTCAACTAGGACTAGTACCTATTAAACACCTCTACCCTCTCGAATTTGAACCATTTAGACACTTTTTGTCGACGTGGCACAAAAAGTGTAATTTACATCTTGGTGAGCGCGTGAAATTAATATTTTAACATTTTTCCTTTTCCTTTTAAATCTCTTCTTTTATTTTCTCATTGTTTTTTTTAACAATAACAATCTTTTTATTTTTCTTCTCTTCCAAGACCATACACCTACTGCAACCACTTTTCTTCACAAATTAATCGCCATTTTTTTTTACAAATTTCCTGCTTTCTTCTTCTTTTTTTAATCTTCTTATCATTGTCTACTTCCATCATCTTTTTTCTGGAAAAAGATGGAGATCACCATCCACAATTTTTTGTCGGAAAATTGGAGATATCTTCTTTGCCGGAAAAAATGGAAATCATCTACATCTTCTTTGCCGGAAAAAATGAAAAATCATTATTCAAATATTTTCTCGCTCCCTCTTCACCTTTCCCCTCAGACACCACCTTGACCCACACCCCTTCTTCCTCACAAATAGAAGTAGAAACAGAAAAAACAAAAAAAACAATTTTGAAATCAAAATAAACAAAGGAAGAATGGATCTTTTAAGAAAACACTATCAATTTAAATGGAAATAAGAAAGAAGGCATGAAGAGAAATAAAAATGATAAATTCATACGTTATATATGTTAAAATCTCTAATTTTTCTAAATCGAGAATTAACAATGGTGGAATGGTAAGAGAAAGAGAAGAAAGGGAGAGGCTTGCGGTGGGGTGGGGTGGGGGGGGGGGGTGGGGGGTGAGGGGTGTATAATTTCTTTCCTTTTTTTAGTTTTTTTTTTTTCAAGTTTAAAGTCTTTTCCTTTAAGATTTTGACTTGTTTATATTTAAAATTTATTTTTATAATTATTTTAAATTAAAATGCCACATGTCTTTATTTGATTTGCTATTTTGCCACATCATATGCATGTGTATTACACGCACTTTCTTTTTTGACTAAGTGCCAGAAAAGTGTTCAATCGGTATTTATTTTTTAAGATTGAAGTGTTTAATAGGAAACAAGGTTAGTTGAGGTGTCTAAGTGAATTATGTGGACAACTTTAAGGGGCCGTAGATGACTTAAGCCTTACTTTTTTATTTTTTTCATCAACTCATATTCAAGTATGGCTATATTTAAATTGAATTCATGTAGAATTTCATTAGAAGGAAAGCGTTTTCTATAAAAATATCTGGCTCTATTTTAGGTTAAAGGAGATATTATTTGGGTATGACATTAATGGTATCCAATAATTTGAGGCAAGTATTATCTCCTCTTATTCAAATTATGTGGTGTTTGACTAAACATATATATTTATTTATTTATTTTTTAAAAAAAACAATCACATTTTGTAAGAATAGTTGCCTCTTTTCATATTCTGCTTAAGTCCCAAATATTCTTGTTGGCTGGCGAAGGTCTAAACTATGGAATTAATTGTATCAATATGCACTATACATCCCTCTGGTCAGGCATTTGTACTGATTTTCTTATTTTATTTAAGTTTTTTTTTATTTAAAGAAAAATTACAATATTATTATACTTGTTTTTTTCTGAATGGAATATCACTACAATAAAAATACTTTTAGTGATAACAAACTGGTATTACTCCCTCTGTACTTTTTTTACTTGTCCTTTTTACTTGTCATTTTTTACAAATCAATGAAAGTCAATTTTTTTTACATATTATATCCTCAATTTATTTACAGAGTTAATAATTTGAAAAAAATAGAACCTCTTTAATGAATAATTTGATTTGAAATTATATTAAGCAATAGGGGTAAAATGGTAAACTCACTATGTTAATTATTATTTTCCTAATAGGTATGTCAAGTAAAAAAAAACAAGTAAATAGGGAGAGGCAAAGTAGTTAATTGTCATTAGATCCAACATTTTTATAGGTTTTAGTGACAATTACATTGACATTTACAAATAGTGCTAAAATGTACTCCCTCTAATCATTTTTACATGTCTCTATTTGACTTGACACACCCATTAAAAAATAATTATTGATATATGTATTTTACTAAATTATCCCTATTAAATAATGTTGATGGTAAAACATGATAAAATATACTGTAATTGTTTTTTCTTGATATGTCAAAAGTTACGAGTACAATGAAAATTTATTTTAAAAATAAGTAACAAGTAAAAGTGAATGAATGGAGTGATTGTCACTAGCCTCTAAAAAGTTCAGCAACCATTAAATTATTGTCGTTAATTAATTCCTCTATATTATCATCGTTTAAGATTTCTTTTTGTGATTGTGATAATTAAGGATAAGTTTAGAGAAAGTGAAAAAGAATTTCAAGGCTAAATTTCCATCTTACTTGGTTAATCCAAAGTCTCCACATTATTTACCTAGAAGATACCCATGGTTACTAGTGACATTTTCAATAAAATTTAACTCTATATTTTTGTTCGAACTAAGAATTGTATTAACTTAATCTTGAACTATGCTTAACAATTGAATTACAATTTAACTTTGAGTTTAATTAGAAGTGTTATAAATTAAATCTAAGTTGATATTAAGTAAGTGTTGAATTAGAAAACTTGAGAATATTAAGTTTAACTTGAGAATTTCAAAAAATGATTATTATCCTTTAACTCTTCAAATAGTGAATATTAGGACTTAATTAGAGTAATTTGTGATTTGCACTCCTAAATTATACCCTCTTTTGTGACTTACACCTTATTCTATCATTTTTAATAATTTGCATCCTAATCTCCTTAGTTCTTTGTAACATCATAAAAAGTCATTTTTCAATTATTTATAAGAATAACATAGAGAATTTCATATAAAGAAAAATAAAAGTGATTTAAATTTAAAATAAAAATAATATTAAATACAAGTCATTTGTCGTTTCTTTTTCATTAAAATGAATAACAATCATTCATTTCAAGTAAATTTTTTGTATGTATCACTCTCAGAGGGGACATCATTAAATTTTCAAAATGGATATCATTTTTTGTTTTGGCCAAACAATTGTTTCTTCCAATCCATTGGTATTTAGGGTGTTTATAGTATTGCTACTCCATCAACCCATTTCATATTTACTTTTCTAGTTTATTTATGTGAGTTATTAAAAGCAAATTCATATTTGGTGGATTCCTCTTCTTTTTTTTTCTTTGTTTTTTTTTGGGTGATTTTTTTGTTTGTATATCGATGAGAATACTTATTCCAGTCTTTGTTTTATTTGGCTTTGTACATGTATTGAGAAAGAAAGATCAGAAAAATCGATTATATTTAGCAAACATAAAAATTATATTTGTATGTTATAACTATAGTTTGCATAATTGCGCTCCATAACAAATTTTATGTTTGTTATGGAGTTTTTGATTTGTATAATTCGTTAGATACATCCAATTTATAGATAAATTATTCAGTTTTGTATAAATTCATTTATACAATTGGATGATTTGCATATAAAACGTTTCAGTTTTTTTTTTTTTTGCAGGAAAAGATCTGTATTTGTATAATTATAAGTGTATAGGGCAAAAATATATGTGTTTGTATTTGTATATACATTTTTCTCTCGTTTTATACAAACATAAACGCATTTTATACATTTGTATACCGAATGAGTAATTATATACCGAAAATGGCTAATTGTATACTGAACCAGATGACAAAAATGGGATGTTTGCTGCGAATTACAAATAAAATAAACTATGGATATATTATGTTTGCATATCTTAAAAAATAAAATAATTTGTTAAAAAAAAATTATTTTATCCTTGTAAATAATTGGGAAAAAAAAGACCTTATTATGATTTTATATGTAAGTAAAAAGTTAACACATATATTAAAGTGCAAATTGCAAATTAAAGAATACTAAATATATATCCAAAATATCATCATTATTTTTATAAAGACACGATCTATTGTTGTTTTTTTCACGTACAAACGGTGAACCAGGTTTGAAAAAATTGTCATTTTCTATCTAAACAAATTGCGGTTACTCTCAACAAATAGGCATAAATTTCAATAATTGGACAAACTTTGGAAAAAACAAAATATTTAAAATTATAGTTAGAATTTTTTTATAAATTATTGTAAAATAATATCAACTTAGGTACAGCTCAATTATTTTAAGAAGAGGTATTTAATTAGTATAAAAAAAATGAGTTTGTAGCCACAAAGTTCATCTTAGCCTATATATGGACATGTAATTTCACATTCAAACGTTTGATTATGATTTCAACCTATCATTTTATATTTCAAATTATTCAAAAAACAAATATTTACAACTTTTTTATTTTATTATTTTGCTTATATTACTTTTTTTTTATATGACGGTTGTCATTGTTCATTTGTATACATCTTCATTATTTATCGAATTTTAAATCTCTGAAACTTGAACCTAAAAAGGTGATTCAATAATTTATATATATATATATATATATATAAAATAAAAAAAAGTAACATATTTACATCATATGCTTTTTCAATAATGGAGATTCATAGGTAGATTCTTCCAATAAATATTTGCTATCTTTCACAAATATACTTACATATATTATATATATCACATAATTTTATTCATCAAAATTTTGACAAAACTAATATGAAGAAAACACCGAATATAACTTTTTAGTGTGGAAACCATTAATGGATGGGCTCCATTTGTTTCCAATATGTGTTGGCTGGTTGTTGAACTACAAAATGATGGGACGTTTGCTTAGTTGAGGAGTTGGTTAACAATCTTTTACAAAAGAAAACAATATACATGCAAAACTTTTAACGACTACCGTTGACTATAATGGAAGTGCTAATAGTTTACTTTTTTATTTTTTCATCAACTCATATTCAAATCTGGCTATATTTAAATTAAATTCATGTAGAATCTCATTAGAAGGAGAGCGTTTTCTATAAAAATGACTGACTCTATTTTAGGTTAAAAGAAATATTATTTGGGTATGACATTAATGGTATCCAATAATTTGAGGCAAGTATTATCTCCTCTGATTCAAATTATGTGGTGTTTGACTAAACATATATATTTATTTATTTATTTATTTAAAAAACAATCACATTTTGTAAGAATAGTTGCCTCTTTTCATATTGTGCTTAAGTCCCAAATATTCTTGTTGGCTGGCGAAGGTCTAAACTATGGAATTAATTGTATCAATATGCACTATACATCCCTCTGGTCAGGCATTTGTATTGATTTTCTTATTTTATTTAATTTTTTTTTATTTAAAGAAAAATTATAATATTATTATAATTATTATTTTTTCTGAACGGAATATCACTACAATAAAAATATTTTTAGTGATAACAAACTGGTATTACTTTCTTTGTTTTTTTACTTGTCATTTTTGACAAATCAATAAAAGTCAAAAAAATTTACATATTATATTCTCAATTTATTTAGAGAGTTAATGATTTGCAAAAAATAGAACCTCCTTAATGAATAATTTGATTTTGAAATTCTATTAAGCAATAGGGGTAAAATGGTAAACTCACTATGTTAATTATTATTTTCTTAATAGGTATGTCAAATAAAAAAAAAACAAGTAAATAGAGAGAGGTGAAGTAGTTAATTGTCATTAGATCCAACGTTTCTATAGGTTTTAGTGATAATTACATTGACATTTACAAATAGTGCTAAAATGTACTCCCTCTAATCATTTTTACATGTCTCTATTTGACTTGGCACACCCATTAAGAAATAATTATTGACATATGTATTTTACTAAATTATCCCTATTAAATAATGTTGATGGTAAAACATGATAAAATATATTGTAATTGTCTTTTCTTGATATGTCAAAAGTGACAAGTAAAAATGATAATATATTTTAAGAATAAGTGACAAGTAAAAGTGAATGAATGGAGTGGTTGTCACTTGCCTCTAAAAAGTTCAACAACCATTAAATTATTGTCGTTAATTAATTCCTCTATATTATCATCGTTTAAGATTTCTTTTTGTGATTGTGATCGATAATTAAGGATAAGTTNAGTAAAAGTGAATGAATAGAGTGGTTGTCACTTGCCTCTAAAAAGTTCAGCAACCATTAAATTATTGTCGTTAATTAATTCCTCTATATTATCATCGTTTAAGATTTCTTTTTGTGATTGTGATCGATAATTAAGGATAAGTTTAGAGAAAGCGAAAATGAATTTCAAGGCTAAATTTCTATCTTACTTGGTTAATCCAAAGTCTCCACATTATTTACTTAGAAGATACCCATGGTTACTAGTGACATTTTCAATAAAATTGAACTCTAAATTTTAGTTCGAACTAAGAATTGTATTAACCTTAATCTTGAATTATGTTTAACAATTGAATTACAATTTAACTTTGAGTTTAATTAGAAGTGTTATAAATTAAATCTAAGTTAATATTAAGTAGTGTTGAATTAGAAACTTGACAATATTAAGTTTAACTTGAGAAAATTATTTCAAAAAGATTATTATCTTTTAACTCTTCAAATAGTAAAGAATAGGACTTAATTAGAGTAATTTGTGATTTGCACCCCTAAAGTATACCCTCTTTTGCGACTTACACCTTATTCTATCATTTTTAATAATTTGCATCCTAATCTCCTTAGTTCTTTGCAACATCCTAAAAAGTCTCATTCTTCAATTATTTATAAGAATAACATAGAGAATTTCATATAAAGAAAAATAAAAGTGATTTAAATTTAAAATGAAAACAATATTAAAGACAAGTCATTTGTCGTTTCTTTTCCATTAAAATGAATAACAATCCTTCGTTTCTAGTAATTTTTTATATGTATCACTCTCAGAGGGGACATCATTAAATTTTCAAAATGGATCTCTTTTTTTGTTTTGGCCAAACAATTGTTTCTTCCAATCCATTGGTATTTAGGGTGTTTATATTTTATATAATATTGCTACTCCATCAACCCATTTCATATTTACTTTTCTAATTTATTTATGTGAGTTATTAAAAGCAAATTCATATTTCATGGATTCCTCTTCTTCTTTTTTTCTTTTTTTTTTGGGTGATTTTTTTGTTTGTATATCGATGAGAATACTTATTCCAGTCTTTGTTTTATTTGGCTTTGTACATGTATTGAGAAAGAAATATCAGAAAAATCGATTATGTTTTGGTAGAAAATAATTAGTTTTTATTATTTTTATTATTATTATTATGTTTACATATCTTTAAAAATATAATAAGTTTTTAAATTTTTTTATTTTATCCTTGTAAATAATTGGAAAAATAAGACCTTATTATGATTTTATATGTAAGTAAAAAGTTAACACACATATTAATAGTGCAAATTACAAATTAAAGCATACTAAATATATATCCAAAATATCATCATTATTTTTATAAAGAAACAATCTATTGTTGTTTTTTTCACGTACAAACGATGAACCAAGTTTGAAAAAATTATCATTTTCTATCTAAACAAATTGCGGTTACTCTCAACAAAGAGGCACAAATCTCAATAATTAGACAAACTTCGGAAAAAACAAAATATCTGAAATTAAAGTTAGAAATTTTTTATAAATTATTTTAAAATAATATTCCTCTATCCCTAATTACTTATCCACTCTTTCTTTTATAATTATCTTTAATTACTTGTTCATTTTGACAAATCAAGAAGAACAAAATAATTTTACCTATTATACCCTTAATTAATTACTTTGAAAAAGGTAGAATTTCATGAAAATTTTAAATTTAAAATTTTTAATCTATCAACTTCATAATTAATAGGGATAAAATGATAAACTCACTATGTGAACAATTGATTTCTTAATAGGTGTGTCAATTCAAAAGTGGACAAGTAATTAGAGGCATAGGGAGTATAAACTTAGGTACATCTCAATTATTTTAAGAAGAGGTATTTAATTGAGAAAAAAGTCTCAAATATATCTGAACTTTGAACGAAATTGTTGTTATGATACCTAACTTTGGAAAGGACATTTTACCCCCTACACTATTTAATAATGTATTTTAAAGGTATATACTATATGTGCCAACGTGAGCATCATAAATATTGCATAATTATAAATAGTAACGTGTCCACGTGGACACATATATATCTTTAAAATACATTATTAAATAGTACATGGGTGAAAGATCCTCCATAAAATTTGATATCGTAACAACAATTTCGATCAAAGTTAAAATATTTTTCCGACTTTTTTTCCTATTTAATTAGTATAAAAAAAAAATGAGTTTGTAGCCACAAAGTTCATCTTAGCCTATATATGGACATGTAATTTCACATTCAACGTTTGATTATGATTTCAACCTATCATTTTATATTTCAAATTATTCAAAAAACAAATATTTACAAAAAAAATTATTTTGTTAACATAGATGAGGAGAATTCATATAAAAAAAAACCCAAAAATAAAATGCTAAAATTGCATTTGACAAAGACTATATTTACATGTTACAACATAAGTACAGTTGTACTCAGATTATATTAAGCTCAAAATTTAAATTAAAAAAAAAAAGATAATAATTCAGAAAATAAAAACAGTCCAAAACAGCTCACCAATAATCAAGTTCCGGGCCTTCGGGCTCGGGCTTCAAGTTTAAATCGGGCTTTTCCTGAAACCAACAAGGCTTTAATCGGGCCGGGCTTTCATGTCGCCGTAGCTGATTATCGCCGTCGCCGTCATCATCGGAAATAGCCATTGAACTCTGGATAGCGTCAACTCTAGCACCTACTTCAACAGCCTTCTTACGAATTGTATCAGCAGACAAATCACTGAGTTCGCCGATATCACCGACTAACAGCTCCGGGAAATTTAACCGGGCCGATGGCCCCCGGAGATAGTAAACAGCTGTATCGTATGCTCTTGCAGCTGCAACAGGCGTCGTATACGAGCCCAACCATATCCTCGACCGTTTATTTGGCTCTCGGATTTCAGCAACCCATTTCCCCCATTTTCTCATCCTAATTCCTTTGTAAGCCCTCTCGTTTTTTCTCTTCCCGGAGCAACACCCTCCTCCTCCTCCTCCTCTTCCACCTCCAACCACCCCAGCATCGCCGCTTCTGACGCCGTCAACCTCCATTTTTCCTCTTTCCTTATCAATTTTTGGGGTTAATTGGAACAAAAAATTTCCCTGTAATCTAGAGGAATGCCCATGAAAGAAAAATGGGCGTTGGCCACAATTTGGGTACTATGGTTTTCCACGTTGATTTTATTTTTAAGGGAAATTGCCTCAATAATTTAAAAGAATGATATATATTATTTTAATCTATTTTAAAAAGAATGATCTCGTTTCATTTTTTATAACATTTTTAAATTAATGTATTTTCATATAACATATTTAAAATTAAAAAATATTTTTAAGTTTTAACCTAACTAATTTAAAATTAGATTATTAATAATTATTTTATTTTTTAAAATTTTATTTCAAGTCAAATTAAATTACTGTTATTATTTTAAAACTAAAAAGCAAATATCTAAAAGCACCGATAATGTCACACTCTCTCTCCCCACAATAATAACCTGATTTATGTCTACTTTATTTATTTATATATATGTTCAAATTCATAAGAGATGGTGGTTGTTGCTCGTTGGTCCGCTCGACACGTAAAAAGCTTTCAGCCTCCGCATTTAATAATTTTCAAAATTTTAATTTTATAATTAAAATTTTATTTTTTAAATGATGAAGATTTATTGTAAATTTTCTTTATTCTCTTCATTTCAAAAAGAGTTACCTAATTTGATTTGTCTTAGAGTTTAAGAAAATGAAGAAAACTTTTGAATATTATGGTTCTAAATTAAAGTTATGTCAAACGTATAAAATTACTCTTTAATCTTGTGCCTTAAACATGCCAAGTGACAAACTGAAATTAAAATATTACCAAAAAAAGAAAAAAAATCATTCTTTTTTAAACAGACTAAAAAAAAATAAGTCATTATTTTTTAAACCATGGAAGTATATTTTATAGAGTAATGGAAAGTTAAAACAACTTTATGGATTTGGAAGTTTTTACTAACAATTCTAAAGGCTAATAAATTGAATTTTAAATTTAAAGTGTATAAATTTAATGAAAATTTGGTCAGAATGATATTTATCTATGTTATTTTATATTTTTACCCTTTCAACTTTAATATTTTTTAACTAAAAAATGGAAAAAAAATCAGTTTATTTTAAAATAAAAAAAAATTATAGATTTTTTAAATTTTTGATCAAATTATGGCTAAATTTTCTGGTCATTTAGCATTACCCAATATATTATTTGAACAAAAGTTATTGTTTAGGTTCTGTAGTCGGCTATTCAAACTTCTATGAAGATAAGATTTGTGTGTATTCTATTGTTTTTCAAACCCCACTTGTAAGGTTACAGTGAATCTAAAATTATTATGTTGCTCCGATACAAATTTCAAATTTTGGGACGTTAAATTTCAATAGAGTAATTCAATAATTATGTAGTAATGAAAAAAATATTTTAACAAGATATGTTAATAATTTATTTCACGAGTTGGGTGAGGTTCTATCTAGGCATGGCTAAAGTATTTTGAATATTTTGACATCATCTAACTTGAAGTAGAGTGTTGAAATTATCAAGTGACAACTAGTGACAATTGTATGTGAGTGGAGTGATACATAATAAAGGTGACAATAATGCAATGCAACATAACAAAATTAGTAGTTAGTTTAGAGTTAATTAATAATAATCTATTAGTCAATGAACTTGGTTAGTGATAGTATATATATGCATGTGTGTAGATCAATTTGGTGCAATTATATTCATATTCTTTCGTCATATCCAATACAGAGAAAATCCCCAAACACACACACTCTTTCTCTATAGATTCTCTTACTTTTGATTAAAAATGTGAATTGTCTTTCAAAATGAAAAGTTTAGTTCTATTCTACATTGATGAGAATATTTTTTGATTTATTTAATTATTATGTGTGATTTAAGCATTTGATTTTTATTTAATGATGATAATAAGATTTGATCTCAGGATTTTTATCAATTATAATAGGTCAAACACATATGCAGATTCTTAAACTTATCCCTAATTTTCATTTTGGCACTCTAACTTAACTTTGTTCCATTTTAACCCTTCAACTCCAATTTTTATGTTCTATTTTGGCACTTCTTTCCAAAGAATCAACAAAGTAGGATGTGTGTACTTCACATGCCATGACATAGTTTGCATATTGTTTGGCCATTATAATATGACTTAAGTCATCTGCTGCCTCTTAAAGTTGTCTGCATATTTCGCTTGAACACCTTATATTAGGCATGTTCCAATTGAACACTTTTTTTAGTAAAAAAAAAATACCTATCGAACATTTTTTTACAATCAACTAAAAATGAAAATTAGTGTTATACACTTGCGACTGACGTGACATTGTAACTAATCAAAAAAAGACACGTGGCATTGTCCCATAATAACAATTTAAAAATAAATTAGAAATTAAAATAAAATAAATACTATGTTTTCAGAAGAAAAAAAACTTTCCTCTTTTTTTCTTCATTATCAAAACAACCCACCCAACCCCGACATCCGTCCTTTCCCATTTTCTTTTTTGCCTGAACATGCTCACAACGATCGACAACTAAATTATCGTACACTCCGATAATCATTCTTAATTATATAAGAAAACAACTTCAGATTCGTATTAGTTTTGTAGGAAAAAAAATGGAGTTTAGTCGGAATTGTTTTTGACTCAATTTAATTTAATTTTTGATTAAATTCTCTTTATAACTCAAATGAAAATCTTTAACAGTAAACTCTTTGATCTTTTGGGTTTTTACTGGTCATTTATTTCATTGATGCTTTTCCAATGAAGAGAACGACGATGATGATATTGTTGATAGCGGAATGATGCTAGAGAAAGAATGAAGGATTATATGGGAAAGGGGCGTGTCGAGGGATAGTAGCAAAGGAATTTGGCCGATGAGATTCAGGTAATTTTGAATTGAAAAGTTCAATTGGGGAAGATGAGTTGGAGAAGACAACTGATTTTTTTTTTTAAAAAAAAATTATGTTCAGATTATGAATTTTCTTATGTTGGTATGTCCTTTTCTTATTGGTCGGCAAAAAAAAAAATTGGCTTCATGCGCGTACTTAAAATTGTATTACACTTATAATGCCATGTCATAAAAAAGTATTTAATATGTACATGTTTTGAACGGTAGAGGTTTTCAACAGGAAGAACCTCTAGTTGAGGCGTTTAAGTGAAATATGCGGACAACTATAAGGGGCCGTAGATGACTTAAGCCTTATAATATCATATTATGGTGTGTATGTGATTATTTCATGGCTTAAGTCATCGATAACCCCTTAAAGTTATCCGCATAATTCATTTAGACACCTCAACTGAGACTCTTACCTATTAGACACTTTAATATTAACGAATATTTATCTATTGAGCATAAAATGACAACTAGCTTTAAAAATATTGTGCGTGTAATTCACACACATTATGTTGACAAAATCACTAATAAAATTACGACATGTGGCACATGGGCCCATAATTTTAATTTTGAAAAATAAAAAATAATCTTCAGCCTTTAATAATATGGAAAAATTTAAATTGATAAAAAAAAATATCTCCCCCCACCCCCGCGTAACCCCCACTCATCTAACCTATTGCCCTTTCTTCTTCATCTTCTTCTCTGTCATTCCGCCATTGTCATTCACCATTGATTCCTCCGGCGATAACAAAAAAGAAAGTGTCGAGCCCCACCTCATCCCGAATTCACCCACCAAATCCTTTCCACTTTCTTTTTCTTCGTTATATTCTATTCCTCCGGCGGCTATTGCGATTTTTGTAAAAATAATCAACCTCGATAAATTATTCCGAAATCAACATATCAAATTTTTTTATAACATTTTTAATAAGTTTAATGAATGGTGATGGTTGCTCGGTCGGAGTTATTAAAAATAAAGATGCACAAATATTGGTCAACTTTTTAACTCCAATGGTCGATTTTTTTCTTCTTCTTGCAAATTCAACAGACAATTTGTTTACAGAAATTGAAAAAAAAAAATGAATCAAAACAAAAGGCAGAGAAATTTGAAGTTTTTAAAATGGTTGGTTGAAGAAGAAGATGACTTGTACATGGGTGTGGGGGTGAATTTTTTTTTTTAATGATTTAAAAGATTAATGCTTAATTAAATTAATTTTTCATTTATTTGGTCAATGCATTCCAAGTTTCAAGAAAGTAGGTATAAATTTTTATTTTTTTTTTAAAAATGCATTCATGCGCTCAGCAGCAGTGAGATACACTTATTTTGTCATATCAGCGTTTTGTGTTTAATAGGTACATATCTTGAACAATTTAAATGTTCAATAGGTACTACCCCTAGTTAAAGTGTTTAAATGAATTATACGGACAATTTTAAGGGACCATCAATGACTTAAGCCTTATTTCATTCATACACATTGATCACACACGCATGCGCACACACATTGCAAGTTGAATGATAATCTCTCTCTATTTTATATTAGTATTAACCAAATTTTTAGGGTTTTTCATGGTTCATAATTCAAGGGGAATGCTCGAAACCTTTTCATAATTGTCCTTTCGTTTAATGATTGATATTTTCTAGGATATAAATTGTACTACTTAAAAGTTATATTTATAATTTCATAAAGAACAATAGTGGTGAAAAGTATTATTTAAATTATGCCTTTGAATATTTTTCTTAAAAAGTGTGCATTGCCTCACAAATTCAATTAACATAAAATAGAGTGAGTATCTAACATGAATTTAATATTAAACAACAATTGTCTTTTAGGTACACAGGCGAAAGGATTTCACTCACATATAATAGACATATATTAGTTATGCAGATTTCTAACTTGTCAATCACATGTTGTTTCAGTTTTATACATGAATAACTTATTTCCTACTTATTATATATTGTATACGTTATACGGAAATTAATACATAAATAATGTTTAAAGATATTTTATACTCCCTCCATCACCTATTAGATGAACATCTTACTAAAAGTATTTGTCATATCTTACTAAATTGCGATAGAATTAATTAAATTTTTTCCATATTACCCCTATAACTAATATGACATTTGGAAGTTTAAACAATTTTAAAGATGAAAGACTTTCTTTTTTTCAAAAGACTAATTAATATGAACAAATGATAAAATAGTAAAGTTGAATAATCTATTAAGGATTTCTTAACCACCTTATAAAATAGAAAGTACCTATCTAGAACGGAGAAAGTATTGAGGGATATTTTAGGAAATTTTCAAGGTTAGGTCGGTTGGTCGGTTGATAAATAGATACTCTTATTATGATAGCGACTTTCCATTGGCCTACATAGGACCCATCATCATCCAATTGACCGACTTGCCCTTATCCACATTATTTGGTATACAATATAATCAATTTGTTTTTTTTTATATTTATTGAAAGACAACTAATTGAAAGAATTCTATTAGAATCAAAATTTATTTTTATTGAAAGAATACTACATGAAACATATCTTTAAAAGTATTTTTATTGAAAGAATACTACATGAAACATATCTTTAAAAGTATAAATAATAGGTTTCACGTTAAGAATTTTAAAAATCGACTCTAATTAGGGATGACAATGGAGTGGGGCGGGGTAGATTTGGTCAAATATGGAGCGGGACGGGTTTTTATATATGCGGATGCGGGGCGGGTCTCAATTAAAATCTTTAATTTTGTGTGGAGACGGAGCGGGTGCGGGTTGGAGTTACAATCATAATTCATGTATTCACCAAATGCTATGCTATACAATTTGACATCAAAATGTAAATGTACTACAAATTTGATTTATTTTTTTCAGAAAGCTTTTCATCACTCTATCATGTAAAGAATTTCATGTATGAGTAACAGAAACATAGTATAACACTATACTTCAAGTGTCAAAATCAGACACAGGTATGTTTGCAGCGAGAGATTGTTGAAGCTCTGTGGGGTGGGTTAATGCGGGGCGGGGCAAAGTCTTTGCGGGTTTATACGGGTTCGCTCCGCACCCGCACCATATCCACACCATTGCCATCCCTATCTCTAATGGTGTCAAATGGATAAGTTAGATTGAAATTAGGTGAATTAGAATGAGTTGAGTTAAAAAATGAGTGAGTTATTATCCTCTAAAAGTTATTTGGAATGAAATAAGTTAAAATGAAAACTCTATCCATTCAATTCTTATTAAATTTTAATTGTTTTATTTGTTCTTTTATAATTTTTATTATCTAGGAAGAAATATTTTTTCTTTATTACAACTTTATAGAACATATCAAATAAAAAAAATTATTTATACAAATGCCCCTATTCTGAGATGGTCTTTAATTTTTTGCTCGCGATCTTAAACTTTTTTTTTCCATGCTTACTGCGCATTTAATGAAAATTCACAAGTCAGAATATGCTTAACTATAACCTAATTTCACTGAGCAAAACAAATTGTGCATAGCAAACAGTTTTAGAGAACTTTGTCTTGGGGCATAACTTGTATCACTGAACTTATGTTTAATGACATAATAACTTGTGCACTGGACTTATATCGTGTTGCTTAACTTATGCCACTTAACTTATGTTTTGAGACATAAGTTTTGCCTTAAAATATAATATTTTTATCTTAACACATAACTTGTGCCACTAAACTTGTGTCTTTTGAGTATTTGTTTTGGGACTGATTTATTTTATCTTTAAGGAATATGTTGTGATTTAAGAATAACTTGTGTCTAATTGGGACATAATTTATTCCATTAAACTTACGTCCTAAAACATAATTTTACAATCTTTAAATTAACTCCATAAATTTAAAATCTGAATTCGTCTTTTTGGATTTTCAAGAAATACAAGAAGATCATAGGGAAAAGACTAAAAACTAGCCCAACTCTCAAGTGACCTGAAATCTACTTACAACTTTAAAGATACATGGTTGATATACAAGCAAAATTTGATACGTTTGGTTTAATGTTCACCAATAAACCTCCCCAAGCCTTAGAAGTCAAAGATGATTAATTGTACACGTCAAATCAGATACTAGTGCTATAGGATTTGCACATGGAGAGTGATTAATTTTTCTTGGTTAATTGTATTTGGTCATGTGACTAGCATTAATATTGAATTCATATTGACTTATTGTATCACTTGAATGCAAATCGGAGACGGCAAACTATTAGATCTTTTGAGTTCTAACTCTAGATTATAAAACAAAATTGAAAGGAAATATTTCCCTCCAAATAAGGCATATGCGGCATAAATATTCTAAATTAATCAAGTTTCAATGTGAATATCATATCGGAATAAAAATAAGACACAACACATCGATGATCCCCTAAAATTGACATAATATTTCACGTAGACATCTCAACTGTGCGATGTTTGAAAAAAGGTGGGAGGTAATGGCTAGAAAAATGGAGAAGAAGTTGAAAAAAATAAAATAAAAAATGGCCAAATTAAATCTTTCACGCGCTATTATTGAGTGTATCAAACTCACTTTGACATGTCAGTAAAAGTGTCAAAATAACACATTGGGACTCTACATGAGGTGTTTTAAATAAACATCGCTTAGTTGGAACATCTAAGTAAAATTTGGTGCCAACCTTAGGAGTCACCGATGAATTAGGCCTAAAAATAAAAAGTAAACTGAGAGGTCAAAGATTCACGGCCACACGAAATCATTAAACAAGACCGCCATTAATTAGGTTGGGAAGTCAACTTGGGCATCAAGAAAAACAATCGCAAAAGTTCATTATCTTAAGTTATGGACTTGAAATGATACAATTGAATTTATACACGTTTCTCAAGAACATACTAATTGAGGTCATCAAAAATATCATTAAAGGTTATTTGATTATAGCAATATTTCTATAAAATCATTAATATTTGTTATGTATCAATAAAATCACTCACATAAAAATAATATATCTAAAGTCATTCAAGTTAAAATAGAATATTAATAAAATTAATTACTTACATAAATCACCACGAGATTAAATTTTGTTTAACTTTCCTTCTTTGTGGTTATGCTAGCCTTTCTTATTTTAATTATTTTTTATTATAATATATTTTTACTTAATTACTATTAATATATAAGCAAATATTTTTAATATGAGTGAGGATATTCGGATAAGGTGGGAATGACCTTTGTGGTGGACAAGATAAGGGAAACAAGACTGAAATGGTTTGGACATGTGAAGAAAAAATAAGAAATGCTCGAGTGAGAAGATGCAAGAGATTGGTTATTGGGTACAAAGAGAGATATTGGGAGAGGTTATTAAACATGAAATGACGCATCTCCATATTACCGAGGACATGACCATGATAAGAGGGTGTGGGGGTCCTGTATTAGAATAGAAGGTTAATATGTACGAAGTGTTGCCTTGATTTCTGTGGGATTTAGCCGTATTCTACAGTGTCTTGCTTTTGATTCCACCTCACTTTTTGTGGATTGTCTTTAGGTTATATATCCCATTACGGTGGTTGTTAGTGTTTCCTTATTAGTTGTTTTGTTTCTCCTGTTAGTGTGACATTTTAATATTAATAAAAATATATTATATGTCACATTATATATCATGTTATGTTTATTGGTGGACATTACATTGGTGCCTATTTACTCTCATCAATTGTGGAACAAGTGATCATTAATTTTTAGTAACTTATGTAACCATCAACTCTTCATTTCATTCATTATTCTATATTTATGTCTTGTGACTTATGTAACATTTGAGTCATTTATTTGGCAAATTTACTATCCACTATTTTCCTATTCATTGCAAGGAAGAATTCATCACCTATAAGTAGTGTGGTCTTCCTTTGTGTTGTGAGATAAGAAGGAACAGTAGAAGTACAAGAAAATATAGAATGAAAAAGATGAGTAGTATATTATTGTGTTTATATTGAGATTAGTGTAGTAGTGAAATAGAGAGTTGAGACAAAGAATAATATTCTAACTCTTCAACTATACTCACAATATACAAAAAAGAATATTTATATGTTGAAGGAAGGTGTTCTTTTGTGGAGCTTTGGACTTTTCCTAATCCGGAGTTGCTTGAGGTGTACATGTTGTTGGGTTGTTGGATCCTGGAGAGGACAAGGCAAGAGTATTACTATTGGATCGGTGTAGATTATGCCGCAGTGGACTTGAATCTCTTTAGAGAGAGCGAGATATCCGTGCCTCAGCCTAAATATTTGTTTATTCATTTTTGTCATTTTATTTTCAACTGTAATATTTTGTATTTGTGGTATATTACACCAACAATTTTAAGGAGATTCATGTTTTTGTTACAATTTGAAAAAGTGTGGATATCAAGATAGAGATCTCAACATGATTCCGCTCAACATTGTTCTCTTCAAGAGGAAGAGAAGAGGTGTACGGTAAAATATTTTTCTACTTTCTCAATTCAAGTGGAGAAAAGCTAAAGAAAAAAAATTACCTAGTATTTTCATGAATAAAGTGATACTATTTTTCATAAAAAATGATATTTAAATTCTTAAAATAATGGGGGCTCATGAAATGAGAAAAAAAAAAGTCATTGTGAAAAAAATGATTTTTGCATCTTTGAGAAATGCTCTTAAAAAAGAGTATTACAACTGCATATATTTATTATGGAATAAATCACATGTTTTTTTGGCTATAATGAGATGATTTTTAGCTCTAACATGAGAGTTATAAATAGATTATGAAAAAATGTTGAGTAGCCATTTAACATGAAATGTTTTGGGAGAGAAAATATTCATTCTTGGAATGGAAAAATACCATAAACATGTGATGGAATTTCCTTGTCAAGTCACATAATATTGAAAAATTTGTGAAATATATACAATTTTGTTGGTTGTGTGAGTCTTGAAACTCCTTTTGATTCAATTGTGTGAGAAAGTTGTGACAAATTAAAAAAAAGGAGTTTGCTAGCCTAATAAAAATATGAGCTATGTGACTAACAACTTGACTTAATGTTGTGTTTGCAGTAAAGTACTTTGAAGGTACAAGCAAACTAGATGAGAAAAAATTGGTGTTATTTGGTGGGATGAGAAAAGCAAATTATTTTTTGCTAACTCTATTATGAAGGTTGAAGTTAAGAAAAAAATTAAACTTTAACTAGTGAAAAAGTGAATTGAAACACTTTATTTTGAGAAAATAATTTTTCTAATTTTGATTAATTGTGATGGCACAAATATAATATTTGAATACAAAATTGTTATTATAACGATATATTCAGATTCATGAGAAGAAAACACAATATTGTGAGATCGTATTGATCATTGGTATACCATCAATATTAATTGTGTTAAAATTATTTGTGACAATCTTGCAGATTCATGAACTAAGGGCTTTGCAAGAAAAAGGGTCTGAAGCACATCAAGGGGATGAAATTGAAGCTCATAAATTTCTGAGTCATATACGAGGAAACTCAACCAGGGGACTAGAGATCCTATAACAGGTTCAATGGAAAGAACGAATCATATGATGACTTGTTGTGAAATGCACTAATCTTAATTTTATTCAATCCCTATGATGTGAGTGCATTTATCCTATAATGATTTGTGGAGGTTGTTGACACCCAATTTTGGCCGAACATTTTCAAAATTCGTAACTTTTAAGTTTTATTTATTTGATAGTACAAAATAATTTTTTTATAGTTTTAAATAAGTTTATCGATAACTATCCTTATTTATCAAAAATTATGATTTTTTATCAGTTAATTTTAAAATTACATTTTTACATGCCTTAGTTGCGTTCATTATATATATATATCTTTTTTAATATTCATTTTATTTGTTACATTTGCTAATATTCATTTTGATATTTTTGCACAGTATAAAAATTCATTCAAAATACAGATAAAATTTATATATACAGATTGATCGATGAATTTGGGCCAAAATTTCGAACCCATGATTTGAGGCCATTGTATTATAACTCCCTATTTAAGTAAATTTTAGGTCAAAAGAAGAGGGCGGGGGGGGGGGGGGGGTAAATTATTTTTTAGGATGTAAGAATTTTCAAAAGGGAAAACCCTAAATTTTGTTCCTTTCCTCCTCTCAAAGAAAAACAGCCGCACCCCTCTTCTCACACAACAGCTCTCTAACCACCACAAGAACAACGTCATTTTTGGCAAAACCAAACCTAAATCGCCGCTCGTTTCCCTATCACCTTCACCATTTCCGGTGAAATCGAAACCTCCTAAACCCAGCAAACAAAAACGGCCAAACCCACAACAGCTAAGCAAAACCCCAACTAGAAAATGCCATCTCCGGCGAATTTTATCAGTCGAAACGACCAACCATTGCTCCAGCGAAACCCACCAGTGAGCCATCGAGCTCGAAGCTTGCAATCAGATCTCGAAACAAATCACTCATCTCAAGAAAAACAGACCCAAAACAACCACCCAAAACCCCATTCTTTTACCCCTTTAATCGAAGCCACCAATGAATCCGACGAGGAGTTTCAAACTCCGTTGAATCGGAGCAAAATAATCACAGACCATCAAGAACAAGCCCTCCCCCTTTTTTCTTTTTATTATTTCGTTCATTTTGCAGCTATTTTAGTGAGCTACAAGCTTCAAAACCGATGAGCTCGAAGCTCAGGCTCGTGACAACAACGAACCAGTGAGCTACAAGCTCCAAACCAGCAGCCAGTGACTCCATCTCCGGCGAAACCTGTAATGCTCCGGCAAAGCTTCAAACTCCGGCCACCATTGTATGGTATTATTTGTTTATTTTTTGTTATTCGGTATACATGTTTGCTTTGATAAGAATTTCAACAATATCGCATTATATTTGTTTGGTGCTTAATTTTTTTTTTACTTAACTTTCTACTGTTAACCATGTCATTTATTTTTTATTCTTTAATAGATTATGTGCAATTTACAATGTTTCAGTAATAGGTCATATGTATTGGTTTTACTATTTGTATTTTATTAATATTATACATTTTTTGTTGGATTTTTGTGTTGATAGTGATTCGTATACTTACTTGTTTTTTTTTGATGAATTTCATATTGCTTTTAATGATTGCTACTCCATCTTGCCACTTTTAATTTGTCAATTAGATTATTTTATTAATATTATTATATTACATTTAACTGTCACTTAAATGATTATTATGTTAACTTATTAATTTTTGTGTTGTTTTTAGTTTGTTCTGATAACCTTATTTTATTCGATTAGGTGTTATGATGTTCTTTTTAATTATTGGTTCATTTTATTTATCTGTTGAATACTGGTTATTTGATTATTGTTTTATATTAGTTATTGTTCATTATTTTGAATATCTTCATTTGTTATTTAAAGCATTGTTAGGAAATTATTTTTTTGCTATAAAATGGTTATTGTTTGTGGAATTTTGGTCTGCCTTTCATCAGATCACTATTGTTTTTCTTATCATTTTTTTACTTATGTTAATAGTTTTTCTTGGCCAATGAAAAAATCTCTCCGTCGATTTTCGAGGCCACCCCAATATTAAAAGACGAAAATTTAGTTTAAATTCATATTTTTGTATGTTAAAATTGGTCGATGAAGAAATTATCGTCGATTTCTAAGGCCTCCCATGTTAATAAGACGGATGTTTATTTTTAAATTAAATTTTGATTCATTTATTTTTATTCATATTTATTTATATCAAACACTTTTACTAAGTGTTTTTATAGGTACCCGGAGGTGCTTCCTATTGAAGTTATTCGAATTATACTCCTATTTATATTGTATATTATTGACGATAGACAAATTTAGGCCAATTCCTATATTATTGTTATATCATATTACTAGTGTATATTGCATGTTTATTATATTTGTACATTATTTTATTCTCATCTTCAATTTGAAAAAATGAATTCAGTGGGGTCCCACATTTGTGGATTTTGAAGAATGCCTAATCCCTTCCCTTCGAAATAACTTGAACCTCTTACGTAGAATATCTTGATTTTGTAGATTAATTAATTGGTTTTCTAGTTTTCCTAAAATTAGGTGGCGACTCCTTTAAAATTCTTATTTTCTTAAAATTCTTTTAAAATTGAACCAATTGATTATTTTTTGAGTCACCGTGACGTTTCACCCTATTTGAATAGAATAGGAATGTAAACAGAATGACGACTTCGCTGGGGACATAGAGGTTTTAACCATTATGAATTCATTCTTTCAAATTGAGAATGTCTTTCTTTTATCCTGTTATATCTTGCGTGTTGTATATTTTGTTGATTGCTTGTAGATTGTACTTGTGGTTTGTTCATTATTTGTTTAATTGTATGCATATTATCATTGTATTCATGGCATTTTTCAACTTGTATGTATAGTATATTAAGGACGGTCTTTGCATAATCGCAGTGAGATTTTTTATACTCGACCCTTTTTCGGAATGATCGATAATTTTATTGGTATGTCATGCGTCTAATGGTTGTCGTGAGTTCCAATCTAAGTTGTCCACTTGAGTTGCCGGTCTTTCAAAAATTATTCTTAGTCAACTAGCGTAGAGGAAACCAAATCTCGAATTTAGCGCATTTTGAACTAAGTCGACCCAACACCCAAGGTGTGTTGGGCCCATTAGAGGCCCACCTTATGTCTATTTGACTCATTGCCCAATAAAAGACAATCATGCGTATGTGTCTAAATTTGAACGATGTATACGACATTTGACAAATCATTGTCACTCGGGATAGGGAGCTTAATAGTTTGTTCGAGTCGAAGAATGATCAAATTATCATTTCATCCAAAGGTGTTGGCATTCAGAGATAACAAGAAGTTCAAGAGGAAGTACCTTCCACAAAGGTTTAGTTTAAAATAGTACCCCTGCACGAGACTGATTATTTGTATCATTTTTTTCTTATTTTGTAATATTATTTGATTTATTCATAAAATTTGTACTTAGTATTTTGGGGGGACAATGAAATGTTGTCAAATGACGTTATACATCCTTCAGATCGATAGGTCTACCCTTGACACAAAATAGTCACATATTTGTACAGGACGCGCAATGACTATCTGTATGTTATGTATTATAATTGAGTTTTTCTTCAATTAAAGTAGTGCTTATGTGTTTAATTAATTCTTTGTGTAATATTTTACATTATCCATTATGAACATGAACTAATACTTTTACCTTTTGAGTTTTTCTTCTGTGAGAGATTGATTTATGTCAAAATTCGGAAGTCATTATTCATATGAAGTTGCTAGGGACAAGAGGATTCACGAAATTCGAGTTTTTGTATTTCACCAGACACTAACATCAAGTCAAAAAGATAAATCAGGGGAGTCTTTGGCTATGAGGTCGCACTCATTCATTTTTTATTATTTTGGCCCTGCTTTCACATGTTTCTCATATATTTGCAGGAAAACCATCCCCAATGACAGTCGGGGATGGTCATAACATTGTCTGGTTCTTGTGGATAATTGGGAGAAGACACAATTCCAAGAGACATAAAAAAATAAAAAACAACAACAAGTGGTTATTGTAAGAAAATGAAGAACCACATTTAACAGACGGATACAAAGATCGATAGTTAAGAGGATGCATAATATTTAGTGCAAACAGTCAGAAGACACTTCCTGACTATAGATGTTAGCGTCTCTACCCTTATGAAGGATCACTCCGAGTTTGTTTAAATCTTTAAATTATTTTTAAGAAATATCAAAGAACTACGCGAACCTGATTCTCATCTCGATGGGATACGTAGGCAGCCTTCTTGAGTTCGGTATTCATTTTCTTAAATTAAAAAAAAATCAAATAGTTTGTGCATATTTTTAAAAACATATCAGCATGAACTACGCACACCTAATTCTCATATCAATGAGATATGTATGCAACCCTTTTGGGGTTCGGTATTCATTTTTTCAAAAATAAAAAATAAAAAAAAATTGTGTATATATCGTAAGAGTCATGTCTTCAACTCAGTTGAGACCAATGCAGTTAGGAGCATGTAAATATATTTGGTATGATGGAGGGGACTGACTTTGTGGTAAACTATAGACTCTTTTGGTACCTCTCATTTTTACTTTTGTGATGCTTGAATATTATCTTGCAAGCATTCAATATAAGAATAAAGCCAACCTCATGCTTTCACGTGCATTGTGTGGTGAGATTTTAGATTAAAATCCAATTGCATCACACTTTTGATCTAGAACTTGGCTTGAATGTTATCGAGGCGAAATCCTGAGTAATGTTTGGTTTGGGAAAGGATCGTAGGCATTCTTTGACCCGATTGTGCCTTTCAAAGCCTACCAAATGACATTAATCCCTAGTTTTTTCCACTTTTAGCCTGAAACCTTTTCTTTGGATAACCACATTCTAGCCATTACTCTTCTGAGTGCTTACATGCAGTATCCCTCTCTTGGCCCAACCTTCTTGAGTGCACCAAGCGTGTGCAAATTATAAGAGAAGATCTATGTTTGAAGTTGTCAGAGACAAAAGATACAAAGTCTCCCAAAGTCGAGGAAGCAAAAAACAACTTCTAGAAAAACAAAAAAAAACAAAAAAAAGGGAAGGTGGAAAGAAATAAAGAAAGACAAAAACACCCCTACAAGGTCAATGAAAGATGAGAAAAAAAAACTCCAACAAAAGAGGAGAAAACTTCAAAGCAAAGGGGTGAAAAAGGAAAAACTCCAACATATAAGAATTCAAAAGAAGTCAAAAAAGGGGGGGGGGGGGGGGGGG
>NC_064284.1:58528602-58532395 GCF_019186545.1 Solanum stenotomum | reverse complement strand
CAATAAAGAGGATTAGATGTCAATGGTGTATCAATCATCAAAAACACAAATTCACTGTGACGCTCAAGAAGGAACTAAGTCACTCTTATCCCAAATATATATCTTACCCGTCCCTAAGCCTACATTACAAGCCAATAACAAGTCTTACATGATATCATTCCAAATGTTCTCACATTAGTGGAGATTTACATAAGGGTCAAGCATATGGTATCACAGTTGCATGCGTTGAACATTCTTGTGAGTGTGAGTGCACTTCAAAAAATGTCCTAAAAATAAAACGCTTCAAATATATGTGTGAAATAGGACTTTTCTTTTTGTGAGGGCACTTGAAACATGAGGATTGATACAATTCAAAATCTTTGTTTGAAGAAAGATGAATAAATCTTGTTGATACTTAAGTATGTTTGAGGTACCACTTGAAGCTGTGGGATTTACCTCAAATTCAATCTTCGTTAAAAGAAAATAAAAAAAATAACATGCAATCCTAACTTCTGGTACCAATTGTAGTCAAAATTTGACTGTCTCTTTATATTATTTATATTTCAAAAAAAAGGGCAAGCACCCACTCTTTAATATTTTCCAAAACATTTAAAAAAAAAATTCTTTCTGTTATTGAAAAAATATATATTTCGCCTTTCCTTTTTGAGTTGTTCAATGTAAAAAGGGTCATTAGGTTAATTCTGTTAGTGTTGAGACGCCTATTTACTTCATTGGATTGTCCGTATCAAAAATGTGATATATCTTGTCTTTAGGCTTTGAATATCGCGGGGAATTTTATTTTCCTATTTCATCATGTTCATATTGTGCATTTTCTACTGATGATCTTGTCTCAGATTCTTTGCAGTATTCATCACCTACAAGATTGGAACTACATTTGACCTGATTCCTGGCTCAATAGGATATGTAGGCGCCACGATGGTTCGATCATGTACCTAGTGTGATTTTCTCTCCTTGAAATAAACACTGAGATAGATTTTTTGAGAATATCTCAAAAATTCACAATAAAGGTGTTATCTCCAGCAAGTCAATATTGAAGATCATTTTGAGATTTGCCAAAAGTTCTAACTGGGACAAATTTTTTGAGGAAGACCTCAAAAATTCCAACGAATACTGTCAGAAGCTTGATAGTCAACTTCAAATGATCCATCGTCGCTTGAAGTTCAAAGTCAACTTGCAAATCTTCAGCATTATCATCGAATCATCCACTTCGTTACAGTTGGACAATCTTCGAGTCATCCACCTCGTTACAGTGGAAAATCATTGGGTCATTCGTCATTTGCATTTTTCATTTGCCGAGAGGGCCATTGTATTTTTCATTTGCCGAAACAGCCATTGCATTTTTCGTTTCCCGAGAGGGTCATTGCATTTTCATTTGCCGAGAAGGTCATTGCGTTTAAGTCGCATGTATTCGGAGGTGAATGATGTGCACCATATCTATTCAACGTTCAAGTCGAATGAAACTTGTGTTGAAAGATATTTGCATTTAAGTCACATCTATTCGGAGGTGAATGATGCGCACCCTATCTATTCCACATTCAAGTCGGAGGGGACTTGCGTTGAAAGAATTTTTATTCGTCCTACCGATGGACATACATTCAAAATCCTACTAATGGATCATCTTTTACATTTGTCCTACCGATGGACATACATTCAAAATCCTACCGATGGATTATCTTTTTCATTCGTCCTACCGATGGACATACATTCTAAATCCTATCGATGGATCATCTTTTTTCATTCGTCCTACCGATGGACATACATTCTAAATTCTACCGATGGATCATCTTTTTTCATTTGTCCTACCGATGGATATACATTCTAAATCCTATTGATGGATCATCTTTTTCTTTCGTCCTACCGATGGACATACATTCAAAATCCTACTGATGGATCACTTTTTTTCATTCGTCCTACCGATGGACATACATTCAAAATCCTACTAATGAATCACCTTTTTTCATCCGTTCTACCGATGGACATACATTCAAAATCCTACCAATGGATCACCTTTTTTCATTCGTCCTACCGATGGACATACATTCAAAATTCTACCGATGGATCATCTTTTTTCATTTGCCCTACAGATGGACATACATCCAAAATCCTACCGATGGATCATCATCCTCATTCGTCCTACCAATGGACATGCGTTTAAATCCTATCGATGGATCATCTTTTTTTATTCGTCCTACCGATGGACATACATTCAAAATCCCATCGATGGATCATTTTTTTCATTCGTTTACCGATGGACATACATTCAAAATCCTACCGATGGATCATTTTTTTTCATTCATCCTACCAAGGGACATACATTCAAAATCCTAACGATGGATCAACTTTTTTCATTCGTCCTATCGATGGACATACATTCAAAATACTACCGATGGATCATCATCTTCACTCGTCATATCGATAGGCATGCATTTTTATCCTACCAATCTTCATTTGTCGTATCGTAAGAAATGCTACCTTTTTTTTCCTTCTGTAATTTTGTCTCCACTAGTGAGTTTCATCTTTGCTTTTTTTAGAACATCGAAGATGATGCATTCTCAGTAGAGTCATAGGTGCGGACTACTTCAACAAGGACGCAACACAGCGTGGAACCTTTTGGAGGCAAGTTCGAGATCGACATCCACCACATTCCAACCATACTTTTATATAAAGGTCATGTGTTTGGCCAAAATCGAGTTTGTCAATTTTCGTTGTCCACGATTTCTTTCATCAATCATATCCAACGAAAGGGACAGCTGTTGACACCCAATTTTGGCCTAACATTTTCAAAATTCGTAACTTTTAAGTTTTATTTATTTAATAGTACAAAATAAATTTTTTATAGTTTTAAATAAGTTTATCGATAACTATCCTTATTTATCAAAATTTATGATTTTTTGTCAGTTAATTTTAAAATTGCATTTTTACATGTCATTAGTTGCGTTCATTATATATATCTTTTTTAATATTCATTTTATTTGTTACATTTGCTAATATTCAGTTTAAAAATTCATTCAAAATACAGATAAAATTTATATATACAGATTGATCGATGAATTTGGGAAAAAATCCCGAATCCATGATTTGAGCCCATTGTATTACAACTCCCTATTTAAGTAAATTTTGGGTCAAAAGCAGAGGGGGTAAATTATTTTTAGGATGTAAGAATTTTTAAAAGGGAAAATGCTAAATTTTGTTCCTTTCCTCCTCTCAAAGAAGAGCAGCCGTATCCTCTTCTCACACAGCAGCTCTCTAACCACCACAAGAACAACGCCATTTTTGGCAAAACCAAACCTAAACCGCCGGTCGTTTCCCTATCACCTTCACCATTTCCGGTGAAATCGAAACCCCCTAAACCCAGCAAACAAAAATGGCCAAACCCACAACAGCCAAGCAAAACCCCAACCAGAAAACGCCATCTCCGGCGAATTTTATCAGTCGAAACGACCAACCATTGCTCCAGCAAAACCCACCAGTGAGCCATCGAGCTCGAAGCTCGCAATCAGATCTCGAAACAAATCACTCATCTCAAGAAAAACAGACCCAAAACAGTCACCCAAAACCCTATTATTTTACCCCTTTAATCGAAGCCACCAGTGAATCCGATGAGGAGTTTCAAACTCCGTTGAATCGGAGCAAAATAATCACAGACCATCAAGAACCAGCCCTCCCTTTTTTTTCTTTTATTATTTTTTTCATTTTGCAGCTATTTTAGCGAGCTACAAGCTTCAAAATCGATGAGCTCGAAGCTTAGGCGAGTCAACAGGCTCGTGACAATAACAAACCAGCAAGCTACAAG
>NC_064284.1:58519075-58528502 GCF_019186545.1 Solanum stenotomum | reverse complement strand
ATCGATATTCTGAGGTGACTGGTTTGATTTGGGAATTTTTTGAGGTGTGTTTATGTCTTTTTCTTGATTTTTATATTTTTAGACGTTTACGAATTTAACTTTTTGATATTATTCGAGCAATCACAAAAAAATGTAAATTTTTTATATTTATGGCGTATCAATATTCTAAGGTGACTGGTGCCATTCGAGAATTTTTTGAGGTGTTTTTATGTCTTTTATTTGATTTTTTTATTTTTTGAACCTTTACGAATTAAAATTTTTGATATTTTTGAGCAACCACGAAAAAATGTAAAATTTTAATTTTAATTTTAATTCGTATCGATATTCTAAGCTGAGTAGTGCGATTCGGAAATATTTTGAGGTATTTTTATGTCTTTTTCTTGATTTTTATATTTTTCGAACGTTTACGTATTAAAATTTTTGATACTTTTTCGTTAGTCAATAAAAAATCTTAAATTTTGAAATTTTATTCGTATTGATATTTCAAGGTGACTGATGCGATTCGTGTATTTTTGAGGTGTTTTTATGTCTTTTTCTTGATATTTATATTTTTTAAGCGTTTACGAATTATAATTTTTGTTATTTTTAGGCAGTCACAAAAAAATGTTAAATTTTAATATTTTATTCCGTATCGATATTTTAAGGTGACTTGTGTGATTCGGGAATTTTATGAGGTGTTTTTATGTCTTTTTCTTGATTTTTATATTTCTCAAACGTTTACGAATTAAATTTTTTGATATTTGTCGGGTAGTCACAATGTAAAAGTTTGATATTTTATTCGTATCGATATTCTAAGGCGAGTGGTACGATTCCGGATTTTTTTGAGGTATTTTTATGTCTTTTTGATTTATATATTTTTCGGACGTTTACGAATTAAAACTTTTGATATTTTTCCGGTAGTCACGAAAAAATGTAAAATTTTTAAATTTTATTTGTATCGATATTCTAAGGTGACTGATGAGATTCGAATATTTTTTAGGTGTTTTTATGTCTTTTTCTTGATTCGTATATTTTTCGGATGCTTACAAATTAATTTTTTTTATATTTTTGGGCAGTCACCAAAAAATGTTAAATTTTGATATTTTATTCTGTATCGATATTTTATGGTGACGGGTCCGATTCGGGAATATTTTGAGGTGTTTTTATGTCTTTTTCTTGATTTTTATATTTTTTAAACGTTTACGAATTAAATTTTTTGGGTAGTCACGAAAAAATGTAAAAGTTTGATATTTTATTCAGATCGATATTTTAAGGTGACTGGTGTGATTCGAAATTTTTTGAGGTGTTTATATGTCTTTTTTTTATCTTTATATTTTTCTAGCATGTACGAATTAAAATTTTTGATATTTTTCGGGAAGTCACGAAAAAATGTTAAATTTTGATATCTTATTCCTATCAATATTCTAAGGTGATTGGTGTGATTCAGATATTTTTTTTGAGTTGTTTTTATGTCATTTTCTTGATTTCTATATTTTTTGGACGTTTACGAATTAAAATATTCGGAAAAGGGCCTAAAATACCCTCGATGTATTGGAAATGGTACAAAACTACCTCTCATCCACCTATTTGCTCCAAAATACCCTTTCATCCACCTATTGGCTCCAAAATACCCTTGTCATCCACCTTTGGGTCCAAATTTTACCACTTTTTTAACGAATATTCTTTTAAATTATTATATTTTTAAAATATGTAACGCTCAACCATTGATTATTTTAATTAATTAATAAGTATAATTTATAAACCCCCTTATTACTAATTAAACTCGTCCCAATTAATACACTCACCCCAAATTATAATTACCCACCAATTAGACATAACCATTTCACCCTTCATTCCCAACACATGTATAGAATCATTGCTTAATTACTCAATTATGTGTCTCTTCTCAGTATATTTTTAGTTATATTAGATTTGACTTATATTTCTGTTCATTTCCCTCATCAAAGTAAGGCTGATTAGTTGTTAGAACAAAAAATTAAGTCAAATCTCTTGTCTTGTATTTCAAACTCTTAATCGATCATTTGTCACAAAACTGCAGAATCCAACAACATGTAATGTTGTAAAACAATAAAAATTGTTGATTGTTATTCCAACTTCCATTCAGTACTAATTCAAAGTGCTACATTTTCGAAATTTGCACACATGGAAACATTACTATAACGCAAATGTTACAATGCAATATAAGAAGGCAATTTCTTTATGCAGCATTGATCTCAATCGGTCCACAACAAGGAAAATCAATAATTAACAAGTGTTGGGGACGAAGCGCGAAGTGTTTTGTTTAATAGGTGGGCAATTATGATTTGGGGCAAGTGTATTAATTGGGACGAGTTTAATTAGTAATGTGGGGGTTTATAAATTATACTTATTAAGTAATTAAAATAATCAATGGTTGAGCGCTACGTATTTTAAAAAATTATTAAATAATTTAAATAAATATTCGTTAAAAAAGTGGTCAAATTTGGACCCAAAGGTAGATGACAAGGGTATTTTGGAGCCAATAGATGGATGACAAGGGTATTTTGGAGCCAATAGGTAGATGAGGGGTAGTTTTGTACCATTTTCAATACTTCGAGGGTATTTTAGGCTATTTTCTGTAAAAATTTTGATAAGCTAAATTTACCAAACATGACAATCAGGCACTCTGTTGCTACAAGGCTCACAACTTAGACAATCATAGCTTCTGGTACATCTTTATGTTATGAATACTAATACTGATTTTAAAAGATATAACCTATTAATGTACTTTGTGAAGTCTGAATTAATTTTTTTTGGTTACTATATCATGCACCTGGTGAGAGCTTTGAGGTGTTACAGATCATATGAAACCAAGACTCAAAGGTCAATAGTAGGAGGAATTTTTTAAAATCTCTGTTAGTAGTTGTTCTCTTAAGATTGTGGTATTATGTGGGTTCAATCCGTTAAAGAAAAAGAGTTTCAAGACTAAGGTGTTAATACCTCTGTTCCTCTGGAAGATTCAGCTTCGTAGAACTTTGACAAGCATGAGCAGATGAAGCCTAATAGCCCTGAAGTAATTCGATTCCAACCTCAAAAACGTTTTAAATTATAGATCTTTTTGAAGATTAAAATGTCAATGGTGGTATCAATCTCATTTGGGATTCAAAATGTTGAAATTCAGATCTAAGAAAAGGTATCTAATTTATCGTAACCACGATACCTGGAAGAGTTTTTGGAAGCTCAAGATGCAACTGTAGTAACGAGGTTGAATAGATTTGTTGAACATACCCGTTTATTTTGACTTCTCAAGTTGGAAGGCATTGATTATGAAGAACTCTTTGGAACTGCTAGAAATATTCTCACAGAACCTCTTCCTCATGTCTCTTTGCGCGCACTACAAGAAATATAATTTTCTGTGACGACCTTTTGTGGCGACATGTTTAGTTGCAACAAAAAATAAGGTTTTTGTGGCGACGCGTAGAGGTTGCCACAATATGTGAAAGTTTTAGTGGCGACCTTAATAGTTGCCACTAAAAATGATATAAATAGTGGCGACATTTTTTAGGTCGCTACAATATGCTATGCTTTTTCCTAATGAATGATGGCCAAAGTTATTTTGTGGCGACTTATAATGAGTCGCTACTAAAGATACTTTTTTTGTGGCGGTTATGTTGCCACTAAAGTTTGTCTTTTGCAACAAGCTTTTGGTCGCCATTAAAAGTTGATTTCTTGCGACAACCTTTTTAGTCGCCACTAATTATTTTGCTTTGATATTTATTCTAATTAAGTATATAAATAAAAATTCTTATTAACAGTTTTAAAGACGTTTTGGTATGTAACTTTGCTATTATTAGTAGTTATAAAAATGTATTTGTGATAAAATAAATATTAAGATTATTACATAAATCTAAGCACATGTTTTAAATTAGGATTCGTAAGTACATGAAGTAATTTCACATGTATAATAATATTTAGTCTACATACTACACAAATAACTAGTTTATTGACATATTTTCTTAAATTTTAAAATATAAAATGAATATTAATAATGATAATAAAGACACTCCTTATCGATATTTAATTTTTGTCCATCCATATTTAATTAATTAATAAAGTTTCTTCAACCTATAATAAGGTGAGATTATATATATATATACTTTATTAATTCTAAAAAATAATTTATGTCAAAATTAAAAATTTCACCAAACATGTATTTCATTTTGTCAAAATAAAGTCATTCAGAATTTAAGAACTATATTTATTCTATTTTTGTAAATAATTATTCTATTTCATTAAATTGGAAAGATTGAATAATTAATTAATTATCTCGATTTTTATTTCAAATCAGTATTAATTTTCCCACATTTTCAACATATGGTTTAGATTTATAATGCAAAAGGATAGATATGTCTTTTAAGAAAAACAAGAATGGATCCGGCCCAAACCACTAAGCCCTTTTAACCCTAAATCCTTAATTTCTACCTCTTCATTTTCACACCAGAAGCAAAGACAAGCAGCCCCAATTTTCCTCAACCAACGATGCTGTCCCCTTCGAGTTTTCCTGAAATTCTGTCCTTGATTTTGGCAAAGCTCGATGAAAACTCACCTAGTACGGTTAAAGATGTGTCAAAATGGCATTTCTTCATACAAAGTTTCGACAAGAGACCTCAAAATGGTACTTCTTCACTTCCATTTTTTTTCTTTTGAGCGCTTTATTTTGATTTTTTGAACAAATCTTCTGTTGGCAAGAGTTTTCCGAAATGTATTTATAATTTCAAATCTGTCCCAAATCAATTGTTCGACCTAAAATTTGTAGAGTCTTGATTTAATTTTTTCATGTACAATTTGTGATATGTCACCGCGAAGCTCGTCCAGCTCAACATCTTAGTTAGCTGTTTCAGAAAGGTAATCTTATTGCACTTTTGCATTTTTGTTTATCTCTATGTGTTTTTTGTTTAAATTTCAATATTACAATAGATTAAGTTTAATGTTTGCATTGTTCCACTGATGCGTAGCTATAATTTCATTCTTGCCTTAGTAGTTTTAGTTCTGTGTATCATTTGTGTCGTGTAAATTATCTTAGTTTAGTTTAGTCTTTGGTTTAGTTATATAAGTAATGTTATCCCTATTTTAGTGTTCTTATTTTCAGTTTTGTTCTGTTTTTATTTCATGTAGGTTAACTTAATTATAATCTTGTTGGGTGAGATAATCTTCTTTAAAGGAAAGCTGGGGTTTGCTATTAATGTGTTCTCTCTTTTTTTCCTTTGGTTAGCATTTGTTGTAGTTCTAAAGATATAGTCTTTCCGAATTTAAAGTTTTATTGCTTGCCTTCTTTAATTTGAAATAGAGTTTAGTATGATAAAACTATCACTTTCTCATTCACATATTACAACTGTTATTGCTGCCAAAAAGTTTAAGAAGCTACTAGGTTTATGGTCCACCTATTGCTCTATCTCTCAAAAATTTAACGGAACAACTTAGTAAAATCTTGGATGACACGATTAGAAACTAAGTAACAACTCTAGTCTAGGACTTCCAATTTTGTTATTGTTTTGCAATTAGTTTCTATGTGATCTGTTGCTGCTCCATTTTCTGTGCTGCAACTTTAACCTTGGTTAAATAAATCAATGGACTTAGATTTTGTGCAAAAATCTCACGGGATTGTTAAGTAGTTGAACTATTTTGTCCTAAAATAGAGGTAGTGCTTTTATTTGGGTCTACTTAAGGTGATGAACAAATTCTATTACGTTGTAGTTCTTGTGATTTTGTTTTACAAGGTTTGGGAAATC
This sequence comes from Solanum stenotomum, assembly GCF_019186545.1. NCBI lineage: Eukaryota > Viridiplantae > Streptophyta > Magnoliopsida > Solanales > Solanaceae > Solanum > Solanum stenotomum. Next base: position 58,522,755 of record NC_064284.1, on the reverse strand, counting down.
CATGAAAAAAATCTGAAACAATGTTTAAACAACATGCATCTTCATACAGCAGGCAGCTAATGTGTTTAGTGTAAAAGATAACATACACCAAGCTATTTGAGATTAATAATATGAATCCTCACTATCCATGGTTATGTCTATCTCAATCTAATATTCAGCACTTTATAATTTGGTATGAGAGGTTGTTAGTTATTGTCATGCATTTAGTCGTTTTAAATTTTGATTTCGTGCTTTACTTGCTATCACCAAAGCTTGCACAAGAATTGTTGGGTATCTGGAAGAGAAGGCTATACACTCATACATATACTCTTAAAATTTGGTAAGTTCAAAATCAAGATGAAGTGGGAACTATTTTATTTTTCTTATAAATTGATATATAGACTGTTTAACTTATTCGTGGAAACTCCATTGCCCTACCTACTAGTCAAACTGATTTTACTCCCTTTACTACATATTGTCTTGCTCTTGGACTGTCTTGACCATATTATAGGCATGACGAGAAAAGATGTTTGAAAAACTTGTTGTTGAAAGCTGTATTGGTATGTGATTAAGTTGAAAATACATTGGATATGACTGAAAAATAAATTAATTTATGCTATTTTTAAAGCACCTTATTTGAATTTTTTGCTCAATAGAAGAGTTTGAATAGTTTGTTGGCAACACACTTGTTCTCCTGGACTAGTAATGGATGCTTCAAAAAAACTAAATTTAATTTAAATATTCAAATAGAAAGTAGTGGAAGCAACTCTATAAAACATAGAATTTGCACTATCAACAATTCATCTAAATATGCAGTCTAATAGTTCTTGAATTTCTTTTGTAGGTAATAGCTGATCTTGTTCAAAATATGCACAAAGGAAAATGATGCACCATTTTATGGAACCGTATAAAGGATTAACATTTGGCGAGGAGCTGAGAGTTTGTTAATTTCATTCGAAGGATGTATTCAAGGTGGAATGTATTCTAGCCGTAGAACTTTTTATTTTTGTTCTGTTATATGTGTTTTTCATGTGTATGCACAGTAACTATATGTTGTGACTATGAATTATAAAAATTTATCATATCATTGATTGAGATATCTTTAGCTCTCTTTTATTTTAAATGAATTTTTATAATACATTTGTGCAATATTACTAAAAAAATAATGGTGCCTATTTTTTTTATATAGAAAAAGAGTATTTGTGGCGACCAGGGGCGTCACTAATCTTAATATAAACTCATTTTAAAACATGTGCCTAATTTAATTAACGGACAGCGTGGATTTTTCCGTCGCTTTTTTGGGTTTTTAAAAATAAAATTTCCAGAAAAGCGACGGACAGTGTCCTTTTATCCGTCGCTTTTCTGGGATTTTCAAAAAATAAATTTCCAGAAAAGTGACGGACTGCGTCGCCCTTTAGAAATTTTTAAAAAATGAAAATTAAAGTAAAGAGACGGACTCCGTCGCTTTTTTAAAAAAAATCAAAAAAAAAATAGTCGAAGAGCGACTCAGTCCGTCTCTAAAAGCGACGCAGTCCGTCGCTTTTTGAAAAATGATGTTGTCCGTCACTTTTTAGCGACGAGCTAAAAAGCGACGGAAGTGACTGCGTCGCTTTTCCGTCAATTTTGACCAAAAAAGCGACGCAGTCCGTCGCTTTTGGCCGTCGCTTTTTGACAATTTTTTAGTAGTGTGCATCCACCACTGGAGAACATATCTCCATTTAATAATGTCAGGACTTTTGCGAAAACCCTTTATTCCCCAAGTCACAAACAATACTTTATATCTTACGGTTATACTTTCGCATAATGATTCATTTGTACCCCACTGACATATATTTTGATCTATGAACTATAAATTCAAAAACATCACTTTTCTAAGTGAAACAAAATATACTTGAATAGTGCATTTTATTTGGCCAATCATTTATCTATCCACATTATATGACATATTCGAATTTAAGATCCTCGTACCACTTATAACATTGAGTGCTACTTCATATCAAAGATACCGTCGACGGTCATTTGACTCGATTCCAATACGACATAACTTATCGAGATCTCTTTATTTTTCATCATTTTCAGTTACCTGAACCTTTGTCAAGGTTTTATGAAGTGTTATGTCATAGTGCTCTTTCAAAGCACTTACCTCATTATCATGACCATTTTGATAATTTGCTCCTCTCCTTTCTCAAGGAAAGTTTTAAATCGATTGGTCTATCACGTTTCTGGCGTACTATAGACTCTGTCCTTCAAGGACTATTTATTGGAGCATTTGCAACTTAATTAAAACATTGGGTTAGCAAATACATCTGGCAAATTATTTGCAACATTTCGCAAATGAATTATCTCTTGAATTTCAAGTTCATATTTTTTTTAACGAGGATCTAGATAATTACCCCACGCATAATTTCAGCTACTAAACATATCTCCCCCCTAATGTTAGGAAATCTAACATTCACCCCCAACCTCATTTGGGGATCCATCTTTGTGTGTGGTGGAGCAATAAAATCATACGTGCACACACAAAATTTTTAGATGGAAATTATTTGGTTCCTGACCCTGAACCAATTGTGACGCAAGAGAACCTTGTTGGCTTGATGCATACACGTTAAATAAACTCATCTCATACCAAATTTTATTTGAGAGATTTGTTCTCATAATCATTGGTCTAGCTATAATTGGAGGCATACAATTTCCGCTAAAGCAACCAACATTATCAACATAATTTTATAGTTTGGAACTGTGCTCTTAATTTAACAATTCGAGCAAACAACCTTACAGAAATCAATTTGTAAGTTGACACAAATGCACATGTGACCATACCATAAATGCATCTATTAAATCATAATAGTAAACGGTCCACATGGAAGGTGAACGGGCCCATATTCACCTTTCTATATGTTCCAAATAATTTCAGGGGATACAATCCCAACCTTAGTTGATACAATCATCATTTTGTCATGAGAACAAACAACAAAAGAGAATCTTGAAGAATCTTTTATTTCTTCAACCATATAGTCACGTGAATTCTCAACTTCTTTTGCATCATTCTGAATCGGAATGGCCAACCGGTTATGCCAACTGATATTTATTCTAGTAAACTTTTAGTTTACTTTTGCATGTGATTCCTTCATCATGCTCATATTTTTATTCAACAAACAAGAGAAAGGCGGGTAACCTTTTATGTAAATATTCATAACCCACTTTGATTGTAGTAATCTGAAGATATTTAATTTTTCAATAATTTATAGTCTCAATATAATAATTTTCAATTCCTCCGAAACTTAAAAAGTTTCTTTTGAGACTTACTACAATCCCAATATTATGAACAATTTCATTTTGGGTAGTAACAAATCAGCTCTTTTAGAACTCTCAATTAATTTTGTGTACTACCATAAATTTCACAACACCATTTTTATGGTGACCATCTCCTTCAAGGAGAAAATTATTATTATTGTCATGGTTAAAATTATTACATGCAAGACTTATTTCTTGACAATCAATGACAAATTTGTGTTGCCACACAACAACATTTATTTTGATCATGGCCACAACCTTTATAGAAAATATTTATTTCTTTCTTTTGTCCTCCAATAGTTCATAATGAAACATACCACAATATTTGTGTAGTACTCAAAGTATATGACCAAAATGACCATTTATGTCAAAATATTTCCTTTCAATCTCTCAAACCTCCCGTAGAG
>NC_064284.1:58458268-58517706 GCF_019186545.1 Solanum stenotomum | reverse complement strand
ACATTAACATGAATATAATGGGGAGGTTATGGAAGTGAAAGGTTACAAGAATAATGGTTATAAAGGTGGAGGTTATGGAGGTTATGGTTATCTTCATAATGGAGTAACTTCTTGATGTAGTGGACATCCACAATATATTATTTTATAACAAATCTATTAAAAGATAGGTAAAATAGTGAGTAAAAAAATTGTTGCATATATATTATTTATCATATTTCAGAAATTATATTTTTAATTATATTAAGAATAAAAAATAGCCGGAACATCTTGAACAAATACGTAACACGATTTTAATTTAAATTGTCAAAACATTTTTTGAATTTATTCCCTTTTTCTGTCTAATAGATATCCTCGTCTTAATATGAAGTAACAAACCATTTAATAATGGTATGAATTTAATCTCCCTCTAAATAATAATATACCAATACAAATTTAAAAATTAATACTATGTATAATTTTTTTTTAAAATAGACAAATAAAGAGAAATAAATAATATAAATCACAAATTAATACTATAAATTAGAAAATTTTCAAATATATATATATGCATCAACTCCCTTTTCCTAATATTGTGAAATTCATCACTGAAATAGTAATTTTAAAAAGAAAAAGTCCATTGCTTCGTACATGTGAAAAAATATGAAATGTGATGGTGAGGAGAAAATAAGTGGAGAAGTGGGAGTTGTAGGTGGTTTATAAAACAATTTTTTTTTTTGTTTTATTTATTTTTTTACTTAATACACATTCAAATAAAAGCTTATACGTAAATCAAATTTAAATTTGTCTGATATTTTCAGATTTGTATATATGAAAATAATTTATATTTTTAAATGTAATAATTGAGAACTTTAATTAGTTTAGAATTTAAAAAATTCTGAAGGATTAGGATAGAAGTGGAAAGTTAATGTGTGTCAACCTCCATTCAATTTTTAGTCATTTTTAAGCAAGTTTTTCAGTTACTTTAAACCTGTAAAATTGAAATTTGAAGTAAGAAGATCATAAAAAAAGCAATAAAGGAAAGTATATAATGATAGTTTTGTGTTGATATATTGACTTTTGTTATCCTATCAACATAGAATTTCCAATATAAATAAATTTGAAATGAGAAAAAAATATCAAATGGCATATCCAAAATTAGAAAGCCATGCCAATGGACTCCTCCTCCGTTTCCTTCATTATCCAATTGTTATAACTCCTCATTTGATAGTTGACTGTTAAGATTTACTGGTTGAATGGATACATAAACCTTTAATATTTTGTCTTCTAGATAATTACCATACAGTTAGTTATGAGTCATGCTTATCGTTCATTCAATTTTTATATTTCGATTAAATTCTTTTTAAAATTTTGAAATTAATTTATCTAAAAAATATTTTGAATTAATTTATGAGTAAAGATAATCTCAATTAACGTAGCAGATTCAAGAGGAAGTTTAAGAGAAATGGGATTTTATTTTTAAATATTTTTTAAATTCAAAGATGAGACTTTTCGATGACATATTGAGTCTTTTCCTTTTTAGAAATAATTTAATTAACGACGTGACCGAATCATAATTGGCTTGTGTACACAAAATCAAAACTTTTTTCAGTTAACAAATAATGACATAGATGAACTTTTTCTCAAAAGGAAATGACATAATTACATAAATAAGCCAATTCTTTAACGGATGACATAGATAATTCTTTTTTCAAAGTTTGATGAAATATTATTTATTAATATATATATAGAGTCCAACAAAAAGTACTGGATTCAATTGAATTCGTAACAATAGATCCGCCCCTGTCAGAAACCAATTTACATTCCAGAGTATCTTCTACCTTATTCATTAGTACTTGTAATGCCTTCATAGATCTATTGCTTTATGCAAAAGGCTGCAATTTCTTGAGTTAACACGTCAAAGTTCTTCTTTTACAGTCATTTGTTGTTGTTCTTTATTTTACAATTTCTGTATCTTTGAAGATTTGATAAAGTTAAAAAATACTATGCTTTTACTTTTGTTTGATTTTTCACTTTTGTGATTGCAGTGGGGTCTAAATTTCCAACATTCTTTTCGTAGAATCCACTTAATAAAACCTTTAAACAGCTGTATCCTGTATGAAACTTTAATTAAGACAATTGTGTTGCTCAAATGATAATAATATCAAAATCTCAACTTTTATGTCACTTTACTATGTATACAAATGATGAATAAATATAAAACTTTCTTATCTAAGCTAGCTCTACACAGAAATAAGGAATTTAATCTTTTTACCTTAAAATGATCATTTTGTTTTTGACAGTATGCTGCAGCCTCTTATTCTTATTATGTGCGCGTTACGTGCTTTGATGGTTTGACATGCATATACTCCGTTTACTGTTCCTTTGTTATTGAGCTGCACGATTTAATGCTAATCTAACTTGTGCCTGTCGTCCTGCAACATTGTAGCAATTGTAACGAACTTTGAGATCCTAGCATCAAGGTGATGAGCTATCGTCATCCCAACTCCTATCTTGTCTCGCATTGTATCTGTTTAAGACTGGTAATGATGCAGTTGTAGCTATTCTGAATGATCTAGCAGCACCAACCATTGTTCTATCCTGCATCATTCCAACATCTTTGCACACGCTATCCAATATGCAGAGGAAGTCTCTTACAATCAGAAATATTCTGAGAGGATGAGCTTCTTCTTTGGCAGCATCGCCATGGAAATATTCTGTTACCTCTTTGACCATCGACAAAGCTTTTCTTTCTTCCGCCTTGATCCTCACAATACCATCTTCTGCCTCCTTTAGAAATACTTTCATTGACTCAAAGAAGTTCCCTTCCATTCCTGTCTTTTCGTACTGCAAAACCGACCTAACTTTAACAAGTCCTGCCTCAAGCTTCGATACGTAGCCACTTAGGACATCCGAGTCCATTCCTGCTGCTTTTTTGACATTGCAAAGTTCTCTGCTTAATCCGGCAACTACCTGCAACCCTTGCTTCTTGAATTCTTCCTCTTTGAATTTGATATTTGATAAATTAGCAAGGTTATTATCGTCCGAACTCAGCCCTTCTGATCTGATAATCTCCTGAACCACAAAGTGAAGCAAGGTTGTCTTTCCATCTGTTCCCTTTATATCTATTAATTTCAAAAGAGTTTCGAGTTTGAAAGCTCTTGCATCACCGCGGTTAGTGCCAACATTCATGCGGTTTCCTGCTCTCAGAACAGCTTCAAGGAGTTTGAAGAATAGTCTGCTGTTCTTCAGTTCTTGACTTGCTTCCTGTTGAAAATTGGCTCAAATTTACCAGTGCAACAAGTGTCGTAAAGATTCTTAGAAATGGCTCATCAATAGACATTAAAATCAAATCCAAATTCAGTCACAAGATTACTGATATAAAATTTTCCGCATAGTTAAACTTTGGGAAGTCAGTATATAATGAATGTGTTTCATCCTAATCAAAGTCAAGGACGTAGCCATGTGGGAGCAAGGGGTTGGCGGAAAAGTTACACTATATATTCAATGTTTAATTATTTTCTATGTATGAATAGAAGATGTTGAATCCTCTTAACTTCTTCGTATTTTGAACTCCCTCAATAAACATTCTGGCTCCGCCACTAATCAAAGTAATCTATGTATGAGTTTTAAAGGACTGATAATACCTCAAGTGTCTGGAAAGACTTCCTCAAATCCTTTACTTCAGCATCAAAATTTGCTCTATACAGCATGGCTTCTACTCTTTTGAAGGCAAATGGAATATCAAGAATAGCCTTGAGGAATCGTTCTGCCGACCCTAATTTTGAAGTGTCCCCATTGTAATCTCTTAGTTTTATCTCTTCTTCCTTTGTTGGAGCCATCTTGACCAAACTCTCGAGAAGTTCAGGCCCCAATCCTTCTGCACTTCCTGTTGTCATCAAAATACATTCTCATCTATATGAATTTTGAAAGGAATACTTTCCATGACGATCAAAATAAAATTTAGCCATCATGTAAAATGTGTTTCATGACAAAGATATTTTCTGGTGTTTGGTTTACTAGAAAGGTAAACCAAACAAACATCAGAAAACATTTTTCACGAAAAATGACTTTTGTAACACCAGAGCACACCTTATTAATGCAGAGTAGAAAATTTCATATCATACCATCTAAAAGGGATTCAGAGACTTCATCCTTTGTTACATTCAATGCTCTCAACATTATGGCAATGTTCTGTGATTTTTTCGGGTCAAGAACTCTGTTTTCCTTCTCAACCGTAGGACGGACTGATTTCTTAGTGACTTCATTTGGTACTGAATTTACAGAATTACATCCAAAGAGTGACTCCATCATGTCTTCATTTAATCTGAAATACATATAAAGATATTTATGATTTGAAACTACATGTCAATACTGAGCAAAATAAACATATCTTTGTTAATCAACTTACTGGAAAGAGCTCGATTTCAATTGATCCCACACTGTTGCTTTCTCAGAAGTCGCTCGTACTTTGTCCCAATGTAAAGGCTTCAACCTGGGCTTTGATTCATCCGTAGTGTCGGTATCATGTATGGCTTCTCTTCTTTGTTCTTCCAAATGACTTCTCTTCTCACTCACAACATAACCTGATCTTGGTGTGGGACTACTTGATTGAGGCTTTACAGATAAAGAACTTCTTTGTGATCGTTCAAGCAGAGGTGGCTCAATAGAATTGGAGACCTAAACACAAAATCATCATAACAGTAACTTAAACTCATTTCATATATTAATGAGACACAAAATAACCCTCTTTCTAATTCAAAGAAATATATAATATAACCCTCTTACCCTTGAGCCAACTTTGCCTCCGAGTGCTCGAGAGGTTGATAGTGGAGGTGGAGGTGGTGGAGGAGGTGGGGGAACTGGAGCTTTTGATGTCTCTTGTAATTGGTTGTTTGGTGATTTGAGCCTGGACATATCTGGTGGAGGAGGTGGTTGTGAGAATTTCACTCTTTGTGGTACATAAGTTAGTGTTGGCTTCTTATGCTGCTGCAATGTAACTTCTTGTGATGGTGGTGGAGGAGATGGTGGTGAAGTTTGCTTAACTGATGGTACAATTATCGCTCGTTTTATATCAGGAGATGAACACGAAAGAGACAATCTAGGGGATGTTCTCTTTGAATGAGGAATCGAGTTATTTGATCTTGTCATTATGCTAGTACTACTACTACTAATATTATATGGTTTGTAAATTTTGGTTTCGTCGTCATCAGATGAATTTATTATGGCAGGAGGAGTGAAAAATGTAGGATTATTTCTCAATGAGGGAAGTGGTTGGAGTTCTGGACTTGGTCTATACCTATCTGATTTCTTAGCAGGACTCAATTTCCTGTAAGGGGAACTATTATTAGCAACAATGGATTGATTAATTTGGGTTTGTGAGGCTGCTGCTGATGATGATGGTTCAACAGTACCAATGTAAAGAAAATTAGAAGGTGGCATTCTTGATTCTTCTTGAAAACTATTGGTGTTGTGGTTACTAACAAGTTTTTGGGTTTCATCTGGGTGTTTTGTTTTGTGTTTGTAGATGTAGAATCCCAAAGCAGATAGCATTCCAAGAGTAACAATTCCAACAGAAACTGCAATTGCAAATTTCTTGGTTGGGTTTGTTTGTTGAGGAGCAATTGAGTTGTTTCTTGAAATTGGTGTCCCATTTGGTTGAATTTGTTGTTGGGGTTGATCTGGGGTTTGTACAGTTGGGACTTCTGGGAAAAAAGGGTGATCTGGGGTAGGGAAAATGGGTTCAGAATTGATTTGTGGTGGAGGGGGTGGGGATGATGAAGTAGATGGAAAGAGGGGTTGATGAAGAATTCTTCTGGTTAAGGGATTAATGTCAATGAGATGTTGAATTTGTGTGTGTTCTGCTGCTGCTGTAATAGAAGATGTAGTGATAACAATTAGTACTAATAAAAAGTTGTAAATGGGATGAGCTCTCATTGTGTTGTTGTTGTTTTTCTTCTTCTTTTTCTACAATTCATCTTCTTGTGGTTTTTGTTTCCAATTTCTTGAGATGGTAGAGAGAAGCTTCTAAGAGCAGCTACACTTTTAAAAGGGGTGTGGTGGAATCAAGATTTGTGCTTCTAGTGAATTTTGGAATAATAATAATAATAACAAATAATTATTAAAATTAAAAGAGATATTGTGATGGGGTTAAAATTAAAGGACCACGTTGATGTCCTTTACGGCTTGTTTGGGTGATTTATACGTGTCGTTTCATAATTTATTGTATTGTATAATTTTGAAAGTTAATGATCGAAAACAAATTAAATTACTACTTTTTCAAAAGTTTTACAGTTTGACTATCCATTATCCTTATTGCTCTTCATATTAAAGCACACATCGATGATAAGTTGATCAAAATATTATTCTCACATGATAAAAAGTATGTGTAGATCGACTCAATATTGAAGTGTGTTTTAATATACAAAAAGTGATAGTTTAGATTATGAAATTCGTGAAATGTAGTCATCAGTCGAATGACCTAGAATTCATTTTCCCTCAATATCTTCTGAGTCGAGTCTGTCACATATGAATTGCCTAGTACGATTTACATTTTCTGTATAATTTGCATGCTATTACATAATGAAGATTTACCTAGTGTGCACAAGGTGGTCGCCACAAAGTGTTATAGCGATTGCGAATTATTCATGTATTTCAGAAACAATTCGTGGACAGGTGATAAAGGACACTTGAATAATTAGAGGTTATTGAGTATGCACTTTCAAACACCTCAATTTACAAAATAATTATCTAAATTCCTTCTAAATTTATGTGTCATGTCAACATCAAATTAAATTATCTAGACATATGCTCTCAAATTTTAATACTTACTTAACAAGTATAGTATGGAAAAAAAGGTTGCCTTGCATTTAAATTGACCGTTACTTTAAAATGAATGTATTAATACTCCAACTAGCTTTGTCATTTATTAGTGGTGACTTTGTGAGTGGGGATAGTATAATTTTATTTTTTTTTGCATAAAATAAAATAGAGAGTAGTAGCCCACATGATTAATTACTGTACCCGTCAAAAGCTAAATCTACCTAACCATATTTTCAATTTTCGGTCTTTCGTATTTGGATTGACTTAAAAGTTAGTTAAATATATTTTTAAATCAGTTTTTAAATTCTAAAAATATTTGATAAATATAAAAAATAACTTTAAATAAGTCAAAAATGACTTATAATAAGTCAAAAAAACAAAAATAAATCTCCTCCTATTTTTTATTTTTTTTGACTTAAAAATCATTTCAATTTGACCTAAAAACTATTTTTTAAAAGTCAATCCAAACTGAATCATTTTATATCAACCTACCTATTTCTTATCAGCTGAGTTATTTGGCCTGGTTTCAAATTAATTCCTTTATTAAAAGATTGTTATAATTGAAACACACATCGATTTCCCTATTTTTTGTGTCCTTGCAAATTATTTGATCTAGTTTCAAATTAGCCGTTTATTTAATATTGTTATAATTAAAGCATGTATAATTGACCTGATTTCAAACTATTTGCTTATTCAATAGAACTAGTTAATTACCTTGAATGATTATAGTAAATTTATTGTGTTCTCGTTATAAATCTAATTCTAACAGGTAAAATATAATTTTTAAATATTATATATAAATATCTTTTTTTTTTTCGGATCAGTTCCAAAACTCATGACAATACCAATTCAAAAATTCGTTCAAACATCCCAGGCCAAAAGTTTGATAGAATATGTTTTCTATTATATCTTGATCATATCGATTGTATTCCCTCCGTCTCAAATTGTGTGGTAATTTCTAAAATGTTTAAGTCATCCACGATTTCTTAAAGTTTTTTACGTGATTTACTTAGACACTTCAACTCAACATTATATCTATCAAACACTAACATACAATTAGTTCATAAATTTAGAATTTAGTAAATTTTTTAAAAGAAATTTAGAATTATAAATTGAAGTTTTTTATTTTCTTACTTTTAAAAGAACTTTATTTAATATGTTAGAAGTTTTAATTAAACTATTTAAATCTTGTATTAATAATATAAATATAAATATAAATAAAGTTCTTAATAATAAGATCTATTACATTGTATTGTAAACTCATAGCTAAAATCCCCTTTACTTAAAATAATCTTTGTCAATATAAATAAACAGTATTATCAACCTATGGAAAAAAATTGTATATAAAAAGAATTTTTTTTGAGATATTTACCCAAATTTTATATGTTTATCTAATTATTTTGGATAGGTACCTTTCTAAAACTTTTCCTAAATACTAATATACATTTTTTAAGTGATACATGTTGCCAGACAATTATCATTTTACATCAATATATGCATATTTGTGAGAATTTTGGGTATACCAATAGTGTTTTTTATTGTTCTTGAAATTTGTCTGGAAATTGTTCTTGATTCCTCACTCTTTATGCAAGCCCTTTTAGCTAATTTTTTATTTTTTGCCCCCATAAATTTTCATTTCTTGGACTAACTCAAATCTTACCATTGCACATAATTTATTACATGAATTTATCTTTGTTGTGGTCAATGCAGAGAGATGTGATATATAGTTACTTGATCCATATTGTTGACTTATGTTATTTTGGATAATGACAAACATGTATCGCAGGGGCATCAGGAAGGGACACGATTGATCCACTAAATTACTAAAGAAGTGGATGCAGTAAATCAAGGATTTGAATGATTCTCCAAAATCAATTCAATCCACAATTAAATCAACTCTAATGGAGCCAGAAAGGAAAGAGCAAAATCCAACCGTCAAGATAGCAAGAAAATCATAACCAGCAATTCAAAGATATCCGATAGAAAATCAGTCAAATATCAATTCAAAAATATCAGATAGACAATCAAATCAGCCAAATATCAAGACTACAAAAAAATCTTAAGATTAAGAAAAGGAAGATTATCAAGATCACAAGAAGATCTACAAGAAAATTAAGAGGGAGGTGAATTAAAATTCCTTTAACAGGAAATTTGTGTATAAACTTACGATTTAATTCATACTTATGCATAAACCATTTTTTATATACATTTTATACAAGATTAATATATTATGTATGATGATTCTTTTCCAAATATATATTAATCTAATTGACATAAATATTTTCAAAAATGGTTTACGTTTGAAGATTTTCCAAAAAAAAATATCTCGTTTCTTGTATATTCTTTTTTCCAATATACAAGATTAATATATTGTGTAAAAATTGTTACACAATTCTCGAGAGTTTGAAGTGAAATGGTATTTCCCTTTTCCCTTTTTTGCGGGTTCGTAATTTGAGTAAGGGTCTTTCACATATCTAAGGGCTTTTATGAACTCTCACCTTTTTTTTTNGGGGGGGGGGGGGGGGGGGGGGGGGGTAATATTTAAAAACTGTTTGGATTGACTTTAAAAAAATAATTTTTAAGTCAAAAATAAAAAGGTAGAGGAGATTTACTTTTGATTTTTGACTTATTTTAAGTCATTTTAAACTTATTTCAAGTCATTTTTTACCTTATCAAATACCTTCTTAACTTATTTTAAATCATTTTTGACATTTTTTAAAAAATATATTTGTCAAGTACTTTTAAAAGTCAAAAACTAACTTAAAAGTAGATTTGACCAATTTTTAAATCAATCCAAATACTCCTCTTAATTTTGCGTAATTTTTAACGTTTTCTTCTTTTTAGAGTCACTTTTCTATTTTATCTAAGTTTATAATAATGGGCCGATAAGCTCACCATCAAATTTGCTTCATATTTTATAGGATAACTACAAGATATGTTTCATACTCTATTAGAATTTACGAGTCGGAGATTTGAATATGAATTTGCTTTCAGGGTGCACATCGGTCGGTTCGGTTTGGTTTTATGTGTTATTGGTTCGGTTTATCGGTTTTCAGTTTGTAAATACGTCAAACCAATAACCAAACCAATAACATATTTCTTATCGGTTTTTGGTTAATCGGTTTATGGTACTTAACGATTCGGTTTTCAGTTTAACCAATAAGAAAATACTCATATATATTATATACACGATAAGAAAATTTTCATATAAACCATATGATTTTTCCAGCATTTGGCATGAAAGTAATAATCATAAAAGTAACAATCATTTTTCTTGCAAGTTTAGACACTAGACACATTCAAAGGAAAAAGTGTGAAAGTAACAATCGTTTAACCATTAACAAAAAGTGTGAAAGTAACAATAAGACTAGTAAATTTAGTATACTCTTATTGGGTTATCGGTTTAACCGTTAACAAAAAAATCATAAAATCGAAAACCGAACCAATAACCTAATAAAAATTTTTGCAAAACCGTTTAAAAACCGTTTGCCCAATAACCCAATATCAATAAACCAATAGTGTTTTTTTCGGTTCGGTTTATTGGTTAAATCGGTTTATGCACACCCTACTTTCAATAGATAATAATTTATCCCTAAAATATAAATTTAAATTAAATAAGCTTCAAAATAAATATCAAATAACTGAATAAAAAGCAAAAAATAAAGTCTTTACTTTTGTTTATATTTTAGTGAATCTATTGTTGTAGGAGTTAGGACTACACAAACAGACAGTGTAATCCTTTTCATTGCTCACCGCGCACTCTTATCATTAATGCTTTTGTGATTATAATATGTATACTTCTTTTCCGTCCAATATACTTGTAAAATATTTTTTATTTTATTTTTGATAAATTAAGAAAAAATATTTTTTTCTTATTATATTCTTAAGTCGTTATTAACATTAAGTTAATCTCTTTAAAAATATAGTGAGTAAATATATTTGGTAGCTTATTGATTAATAGAGATAAAACGATAAACTCATTATACCAATTATTATTATTTTCTTAAAGGTATGTCAAGTCAAAATTTGACTAGTAAAAAGGAGAGGCTGGAGGGAGTAATAAAAGTTTTAGTCTTCTTATTTACTCTCTCTATCTAATAATAGTTGTCCAATATTTGACTTGACACATTTTATGAAACAATAAAAGGAAAATGGTATGAAAAATACTTTAACTTTGACCAAAATTGCTGTTACGATACCAAACTTTATGGAGGGCCTTTTACCCCCCTACACTATTTAATAGTGTATTTTAAAAGTATATATGTGCCCACGTGGACACGTTACTATTTATAGTTATGCAATATTTATGATGTCCACGTGGACATATATATACCTTTAAAATACACTATTAAATAGTGCAAGGGGGTAAAAGGTCCTTGGACAACAATTTCGGCCAAAGTTCAGATATATTTCAGATCTTTTTCCCAAACAATAAATAATAAGGGTATTGTATTATCTTTTGAATATATTAAATTTAATATTTTGAAAAATATATTAGATATTGAATATTATTTAATAGTAAGGGTAAAATATAAACAAAATGATAAATTATATCTTGATTTTTCAAACTGGACAAGTATTGTTGGACAATTACTTTTAGTATTGTAAACAAGTAAAGATGGACAGAGGCAGTGGCGTAGCCAGACATTTATTTATGCTTCAAGATTTCAGGAACCTTTGATGACTAACAACAAGAAATGGAAAATAAGAGTAGAATCAAACGAGTTATATTAAAAGAAATTTATAAGGAACATTTTCACTTTCAGTACCTTTATGGAATAAATAAAAGAATTTTCTTACTAACTTTAAATTAAATAATTAATTTTAATTATTTAATTATTTAATGAAAAGAAAAAAAAATCAAAAGTCAAATAACAGATTTATTAACTATGATTAAGAAATTAATTATGAGCTCTTTTGAAAATATAAAAAAGTCTAGTCAGGGGAATCAAACCCGCGCACAACAGGTTGCAAAGGACTTAGCTTGAGCTGAACAACTGAAGCCACTGAGCTAAGAAACTTTATTATTTTGTAAAGGTGTCCAAAATGTGTTATATAACCATTTAAAATATCATTTTACTTATAAATACTGTGTAATTCTTCAACAAAGAATGTCTGATTGGACACCCTAGGTTAAGGGTAACTACGCCCCTAGAAGGAGGGAATACTTGTGCATCTTTAATAAGCAAGTGATTTCTTAGATTATATCCCTCTATTCCTATTCATATGTCGTCTTTATTAAAATTTGAAGTTGCTTAATATTTGTCGTTTCACAAAATCAATGCATAAATTACATTATTCTTTTTATTTTACCATTTGAATGTTATTTGCCTTGAAACTAGAAAGTATACATTTGCTCAACGTAGAAAAATTAAGTAACCAATTCATATTTATTGGTCAAATTAGTTAATCAAAGTAAATTAATTCATATTCATGTATTGAAAACTTGATTTAAAGAGAACTCTAAATAAGGATACAATGATAAACTTATCTAGTTTCTTAAGGGGCACAAACTAAAGTGGTGACAACTAAATAGGAACGGAGGGAATAAGTAAGTTACAATTAAGGGAAATTCCATTACTTTATACTTGTTATTTTACAAAAAAAATATATGTTCATTAATACTTGTCACTTTACAAAAACAATGTATAAATGATCATTTTCTTTCTATTTTACCCATGAGAGTTATTAATCTTAAAAGTGTGTATTTAATCAACATAGAAAAACTAAATAATTAATTCATGTTCATTGATCTAAGCAATTAATCAAAATAAATTAATTCATGTTCATTTATTGAAAACTTGACTTTCAAGCTTGCACAAATAAGTATACAATAGTAAACTTACCTAGTTTCTTAAGGAACGTGAAACTTAAAATAATGACAACTAAATAGAAACAAAAGGAATACTCTCTTCACTTTATATTAATTATTTACATTATTAAAACTAATTATCTAAAATTACTTATTAATTCATACAATTAAAATAAAATTAATTATATTTTTCTCATTTTATTCTTACCATATAACTTCCTTCCTTATAGGAATTCTTTCCTCTTTTTTCTGCCTGGCATACTTAATTCTCAAACTACAACTGTCATTATCAAAACCTGTTAGAAATTTAACTCATAAATTCACAATTTGTCTACATTCTCTCTTAGATATCTTACGTTATTAATAATATACTTCCTCCATTTCTGTTTAATATATATATGTTTATTTCGTGAAATCAATATAGAAATATATGATTTTTCTTATTTTATCATTAGACTAATAGTCATGAAAATATATATTTAACCAACATAGAAAAATTAAGTAATTAATTTATATTCATCTATCAAATTGATTAATCAAAATAAATTAATTATGTTCATTTATTGAAAACTTGACGTCAAAAGAACACTAGATAAGGATACAGTAATAAACTTACTTCATATCTCAAGAGTGCGAAACTTGAAATGGTGACAACTTAATAGGAACAGAAGGAGTACTTCATTGCTTGGAGCAGCAAGGATAAATTTGAAACTCCAGTCCGAGTTTTGGGCATGAAAAAATTAGTATGTTGGAAGCGTTATTCAAAAAATTAAAATAATAATCAAAATTTAACTTCTTGTTTTCTAAAACATCAAAAATTGATTATGTACAATAATAACATAATATTTATTAGGTCACCGAACTTAATAAATTGAAACTGAAAGGAGAAACCTCGAATTACTGTATATTGATTATGTATGTACAATAATAACATAATATTTTAAAAATATATTGAAATATCTAAAATAAATGGACAATTTAACACCCAAATTAAATATTACTGGCTTACTGCTCTGAAAGTTAAAGAAAGTTGGTAGGGCAAAATTATGAGACCAAGGACACATTTGATATGATGGATAATAGAAAATAATTTTGAAATAATTTTTTTTTTTTAAGTGTAACATTTGAAATAATTTATTTCAAGATTGATAGTTAATAGTCTAAGGGTGTACATGAATGAGTTGTTTCAGGTTTTCAATTATCAAATCAAATTATTTGTGTAAAATATTTAAATTTATAAACCAAACAAAATTAATAAAATTTGGGTTTTTTCGACTTTTTCAACCTTGGGTTGGTTCGGATTTTTCAAATACCAAACAAAATCTAACCACTGTGTCGATTTTTAAAATTTTTAAATCAAACCAAACTAATAAACCTCGAATTTTTTCAGGTTTTTGGATTTTCCGGTAAAAGTATGCATACAAACATATAATTAACTTGTGCTCCAAATATTTCTTTAGTCCAATCAAAATACAACTATCTAAGGTATTTCTTAAGAAAATAACGCAAAAATATGAGATGAGTGATGACACAAAAATATTCAATAAAAAATAATAATAAAATCATCATATAAAATAAATATTGCAAAGTCATAATGAAAATAATCATAATTTAAAAATACTAAATCATGCTAAAATAAGTCGAATAAGTACTAGTTGCATGATTAAACATTAAAATAAAAATAAAATTAGATTATGTATTTTAAATGTCTAAATCAATGTAAAACTAAAGAACAAATATTCAACATTATTGAATTAATTTATTTGTTAGCATAGTATTGATTTGATTTCGAATTGAGCTTTATTAGAGTTACTAATATCTATGGATTATAACATTTATTGGACCATTCAAAATTCTAAGTCTCAAAAAACTTGAAAAAATATGTTAAAAGATAAAAATTATGAAAACTTATAAGTAATATTTAAATATTACATCAAAGTGAATACTTTTATGAATAAAATAAATTTTAAAAATTATATATATAATGTCGGATTAGTTTGGTCTTGGGTTGACTTTTTTTAGTTAAAACTAAATCAACCCAAGTATAGTCGATTTTTTTTTTCCAATAGCAAGCCAAATCATTAGTCGAGTTTTTTTTCAATATGACTCAAATTGCGATTTGATTCAATTTTCAATTTCATTTAATTTGTACACCCCTAGTTAATACTGAGATAAGCAATTCTTACCTCTAGATGGAATAATAATATACTCAACAACTTATTTAGATATAAAATAATTAAACTAATAATATATCCTTTTAACCGTTTTTATACATTAAGCTACATTTATTTTTTCTCATAGCAAAATTTGCCCAACTCATGACCTCTAAAGCACTCCAAATTTGTCGTTGGTCCTCATATTTTAGCTAGGTTACCTCACCAAAAATTCATGCGCGATAGATTTTTGGGCATTATCAAATTGTAGTCCCACTTTTTATTCTTTGTCTATATATATATATATATATATTATATTATATTATATAGAGTTCATAGACGACGTATGTACTTGAATTGTGTGCTAGTAGTTAAAGATGTGAGCTTCATTTTAATATTTTCTTCGTTTTAATTTAATTGTCTTATTTTACAAAAAAAATATGACGTATATTTAAAAATTACATTTAAAGTACTATAAATCACAATAACTAATAACTTAAAATATAATAAAAATTGATTGAATCTTAAAATTTTATCAATGCCACATAAATTGGGATAGGAGAAATAACATTATTATTTAAAAACTATGCAAAAAGGTATTATAAATCACATTAATTAATAATTTAAAATATTCAAACACCGTATAAATCTGTGTCACGTAAATTGAAATAGGGAGAGTAACATATTTTATTTTTTAAAATAACGTAAAAATTATTATAAAATCACAATAACTAATAATTTCAAAAAAACATAAAAATTAATTAATTGACTCTTGTTGTAAAACTAAAGTAAAATGAGACAAGAAATATAGAAAATCATTGCAATAGAAATAGAGAAACCAAAAATGAGAGAGCTTTTCTTATTCTTCTAAATATTCGAGTGTATACACTATTAACTCTTATGCCTCTATTTATAATGTTACATAGAGACATACAAAAAATTAGTCATAAAAATAAAAAATGACATTAATCATGAAGATAATGGGAGAGGTTATAGAGGTGAGGCTACACGAATACTGATCATAAAAAATGAAGGTTATAATATAATAGAGGGAAATTATGCAGATAATTAGTAAAAGTAATTAACTTTTTGATAGAGTGAACATCTACACTATAATATTTTATAACAACTCTCAAAACTTCATCTCCATCATATTAATTCAAGATGGTTTGATTTTCTGTCCTAATTCCATTATAACTAGTCGACAAACCAACCACCCTAAGGATTTTGCATGCGCAAAACATAGCATAGACGATGGACTCCAATTTAGTGCCACTGTACCATTGACATAATTGATGTAGGCATATGTTGTCTTAATCATCAAGGGTGTATTTGGTATAAGAAAAAATATTTTAATTTTTTTTCATGTTTAATTAATCAATATTTTTTAAAATTATTTTTTAAAAGAAATAAGTTCTTCAAAAATAAGAAAAATAACCTACATAGTGAAAGCACGGAGAATTAATTATGTACCCAATCTCATCCCATTTTCAATAGTGTTTGTCTTAAGTATATATAAATATTTTTAAGATTATTAAACTATGTAGTGAAAGTAGGAAAAAATAATTTTGTACCTAGTCTCATTCCATTTTTCAATAGTATTTGTCTAAATTATATATATATAAAGATAATATTTTTTATTTATTTATCAAATATTAAAAAAAAACTCACTTAAGTTTTTTTCTTCTTGCCAAACACAACCTTAATTTCCTAAATTTATAAAATCTTCCTGTCAACATAATTACTTTCACATGAATTTTTGTTCCTTTATTTTTTTTTTTCTCATGTATTACGCCAAAATATGATTGCCTCTGCTTGCCATCATCACTGCCTTTAGTTCTCCAATTTTAAAAAAGAATTCCTTACCTATTATTTTCCGATCAAATTATATAAATACACAACTTAAGATATTTTAAAAATTTTCTATCATTAAAAAAACATTACAAAATTCCTTCTCATATACATCTCTATTCCCTCTCGAATACATTCCTCCATTAAGTAATATATCATTTATAATGTATCAGACAATCAAAAAATATATCCAAAAACAATAAAATGTTCAAATTTTTTACAATTAGGAAAATTTTCGAAACAAAATATAATTAACCCTTAAATATATGAAAATTTGTACTTTATACTTATTTTCCTCTCTTTTTTCTTCTTTCTTTTCCTTGGTGAATAAAACAATAGAGTTCACCATACTCATTAATCATTTATTCTCCACCATCATTTTCATCTTCCTTCTTTTCATGAATGACTTAATAAGAAAAATTAATTTAAAAAGTCGTTAACTTAATCATTAAAAATAAGGGGTGAATGCATATATTCTATTATGTGATTCAAGTTAATATGTGTAATCATGTATAATTAATATATAATTTATGTATATCAATTAAAAAAATAAACAGTAAATCAAGTCGGCCACTT
Organism: Solanum stenotomum; assembly: GCF_019186545.1. Taxonomy (NCBI): domain Eukaryota; kingdom Viridiplantae; phylum Streptophyta; class Magnoliopsida; order Solanales; family Solanaceae; genus Solanum; species Solanum stenotomum. Next base: position 58,500,516 of record NC_064284.1, on the reverse strand, counting down.
AGACGAAAGTTCCACCATTATTCTAAATATATTTGATGGTATATTGATCACTATGGAATCCTAAAATAGAAAATTACATGTATTTTTACTACGAGACACATTTTGATATATAGATACATAGAGAGAGAGGTGATTGGGAGAGAGAAAAAGGAAGAGAGCCAAGCAACAGAGGAGAGAGGCGAGTGAGATAGCAGAGAGACAAGTGAGAGAGTTAGTGTATCCCAGATACACATGAATTACACTAGCTAAATACATGTATCTGATTTACTAGATACATTCTAGACATATACATTTTGAAATACGGATAGATAGGGAGAGAGGCGAGTGAGATAGGGAGAGAGGCGAAAAAGATAGGAGGGAGGCAAGCGAGAGAGTGAGTGTATCTCATATACATGTCAAACACGCTTGAATACAATGTATCTTAAACAAATTACATCTAATTTTTTACTCAATGTATTTGGGGACCAAAATCTGACACGAATGATAATTTCAAAAACACATAAAAAGCCACATAATTAGGCCCTAAATTAGTGTCATTTGTATTGTTTGCCCTTTAAATTAAAAGATAAACATGAGAAGAAACCAAGGTGATTCATACACCTATTATATAAATATGAAAGACAATTTTTTTTCCATCTGGTGTCCGGTATCCACATTGGAGTCCGACTAAATTTGGATTCACGTCGAAAAGTTTCACAGTGGAGGGTAAAACGGTCCCTAACAAAGACGATTCCATACCCAAAAGGGCTCGAACCCGAGACCTCTTGGTTAAGAATGAAGGCGTACTTATCACTCCACCACAAGTACCCTTGTTGGTGAAAACAGATAAATGTATGTGTATGTACGTGAAAACATCAACTTTAGGTGTGACCAATTGAATCAAATGTATGTGTTTTCAAATGTATGTGCACAAAAGCCTTCAAAAACTACAATCTCCGACAAAGTGACATCGATTTTCCAGTGGTCAACTGAAACGTCAACGAACTTTGACAATTAGGAACGAGTGAAGTAGGGGTGGACAGTAGTGACTAAGAATTTTAATACACAAACAAAAACACGTATAAGTATATATATGCTTTATATTTTATAATTATGTAAATGTATATATCACTATATCTAGAGAATAAGTTGGGCTCACTAAACCGAAAGCAAAGATTGAAAGGGACTCAAAAAAGATTTCTGCATGGGAATCCAATCCCCCATTCCTTAAAGGCAAGTTTGCCATTTCTTGTTTTCATCTGTAGAATTACCCTCTTGTATTAGGTATATCGTGGCGGATCTAAACTTTTCATTAATAAGTTCAAAAAAATTGAAAATAAAAATATATAATACTTGATATTTAAAATTTGAAACCTTAAACTAAATTTTGAATCCCTCAACCATTAAGTCAATCTATAATCTTATATTCAGAAATTTAATATAGTCTATCCTTGCATACATAGATGTTATTTTGTAATTTTTGAAAAAACTTTTAAGGGCATTTTAACCATCTTAATAAAAATACTTACATGCATGTTTTATCAAACACATTCACTAGCGTCGTTACTGTTGGATTATGAAGGTGATTAAGGTGTCATGCGAAAGTTTACAATTGCAAATAATATGGTTGATAAATTAGACGACAAATAAAACTATACTAAAAGACATAATATTATTATTTGATATGACCAATTGGCCTACATAATTAAAAACTAATAAAAACATAAAAACTGTAGAGAGAAAATCTCCCATAAACAAAACTCTCTGAACAACTACATTGTGGATTCTATTGTGTTATGCTATGAGAATAGAGATCTTCAATTTATAGATCTCTAAACTTTTCCTCTAAGGAATGAATAAACCAAATATGGAAGAATATTATAATTTCCTTTCAGGGAAAGTAAACACATTTATGATAATGTTTTATCTTTTTTTTTTACGAAAAATAAACTTCAAATAAGGTAAGAAAATCAGGGAAAAATTCTAACAGTTACTCCCCCATCTTATTTTAATAGTTGCTTCAACTCAAGAAGATTAGGATAAATCAATGCAATTTAGGAGGAATCAATGAGAGGACATTAATACAAATCTTGGATTTTCGAAGTCCGGAGCCTACATTGGAACTTTGATTAAATTTGGACTCAGGACTCGAACCTGAGATTTCTAGTTAAGGGTGGAGCAGTTTCACCACTGCACCACAACCCATGTTGTTGGTGATGATTCTTTTTAATACCGCTCAATTTATAAATAAATATCTAATAAATAAGAATAACTTAGTAAACTATATCTTATATTTTCTTAAGGGTAAAGGGCCTGATATACCATCATCTTTGCCATTTAGAGTTGATATATCCCTCGTTATGAAAGTGACTCATATATATCCCTACTGTTATACAAATGATTCACATATACCATTTTCCTAGAAGTAAAAAAATTAATTTTAATGTATGAAGAAGATTAAAATATACATTGAACTTTGCTAGAAGGATCATAAATTCCCCTACATGAATATTTTTTAAATTAAAAGTCAAAATTATAAATTTAAAACTATTTTTTTTCACATGAAGAGTATATGTGAGCTATTTGTATAACAGTAAGCAGAGGCCAACATTTGTATAAAGTGGGAATTGATCCTTAGTCCTCAAGGTGAAATGATCAACATTTAACCATGTGGACCATTTAGACTTCTTGTAATATGGGTGTCAGAATATAATATTATACAAATTTTAGAAAATATATACATAAAATATTTAATTTTATGAAGAGACCACGGATTCCGATGCCCAATTTTTTCCCCTCTAAATTCGCCACTGACGGTAAGAGTATATATGAGTCATTTTCATAACGAGAGATATATCAACTTTAAATGACAAAGTCGATGGGTATATCATGCCCTTTTCCCTTTTCTTTCTTAATGGATGTAAAAGAAGAGTTTAAAGCGGAAGTTAAAATTAGCGGTGTTCAAAAACTGAACCGATCGATAGACCGAACCGAAAAAAGTGTTATTGATTTATTGTTATTGCGTTGTTGGGTTAAGGGTTATTTAATGATTTTATAAAAAAATATTGAAATATCGGTTAGATATTGATTTTTTAATATTAGATTATTGGGTTAGCCAATAATCCATTAATATAATAATTTACTACTTTAATTTTTAGTCATACATAAATATCAAACAAAAAATTTAGTATAATCACTATATTAAACTATAACTATAAGGACCCTACTCAATTAACACTACTTAACTTTGTTCTCTGTATTTACCCTTTAGATTTTAGTATTACTTTAGTCTTTAGGTCCACAACGTCAAAACTAAAGAATTAAGAACGATGACGCTTAGGGTTTGCAACGGCGACAACAAGGGTTAGGCAATTGCTAGGGCTGTAAAAAAGTGAGTATTTGCTATACCTTTACTACACTAAGAAGAATTTTTGCACTCAATGAGTAATTTGGTTTATCTCTTTTTTTATTTCGCGTCAAATTGTTGAACAAGAAATACATTTGTTGTGAAAATATTTTCTTAATGGTTAAACCAAAAACCGAACCATTAAAGATCAAAAACCGATAAATTGAAAATCGATAACAAATATCTTATTGGTTTGATTATCGATTTAGCATATTTAAAATCAAAAACTGATAAACCGAACCGATAATACTTAAAACGACCGATACACACCTCTAGTTAAAATATGACGAAGGAGTACACATTTCAATACTTTTATCCAAAGAATTATTGCATAATTATTTGTTCTCCCTTCATCCAACAATAGTTGTTCACTATACTATTTTGGGATGTCCAATAATACTTGTCTATTTCATGACATCAATGGATAAATTTACACATAGTTCAGAATTTACCTTATCATTAATTATAGTTATTTCCCTATTACATTTTTAAGACATTGTATTTATTAAATTCAAAGGATGATATAGTAAAATTACCCTTCTATTTATAATTTCTTAAGAAGTGTGCAAAGTCAATAGTAGACAAGTATTGTTGGACAGAGAGAGTAACATCAATTTTAACACTTTCAAAATCTTTTTATCACGTAATAATTACTCTATTAATTTTGGATCTGTCAACCAAACAGATACTCCCTCTATCCCTTTTTATTCGTCAAATTTTGACTTAACACACCTAAGCATACCTATTAAGAAAATATTGATTGGTATAATGAGTTTACCATTTTCATTATATTAATGGATAGGATTCCAAATATATTTACTCACTACATTTTTCAGATATTAACTCAATGTTAATAAATTGAGGGTATAATAGAAAAAAATGTCCTTTCTTGATTTGTCAAAATTGACAAGTAAAAAGGGACATCAAATTAGAAAATATTTGACAAGTAAATAGAGACAGAGGAAATTGTTGGGGTTTATTTGTCCTGATTTCTTACCATAAATAGGTTTTCCTTTTAGGAAAAAGTTTTAATATTTTGACTAGTCCTTTTCTTGTAGGAAAGGTTTTAGGACTCTATAAATATAGATTTGTTCCTTCTAACTTAATCAACATTCACAATGTATTCCTAGGGTTTTGAGAGTTTTGGTTGTGGGGGAGAATATGTGAACCTCTTTGTATTCCGAGTGAATTGGTTGAGGTTATTTCTCTCTATATTTTCTACTCTCATATTTATAGTGGATTGTTCATCTTCTTTGTGAATGTATATCGATTGACCAAACCACTTTAAATCTTTGTGTCTTGTGGTATATTTCTCGTTTATCTTCTTACTCATGGTCTTTCGAGGTTTGTTTTGCTAGCTTCCGCATTAAACATGCTTATTTTCTGTCCTAACAAGTGGTATCAGAGTTATGGGTCAAGGATGGAACCATATTAGAGATGGATGTTCATCTTGGCGGGTGTAGTCCTAGCCGCAACCTTTTTTACAGTAATGAAGATTTTTGTTGGAGAAATTGTTTCAGAGAGGTTCTATGTGTCGAGACGTAGATTTGATGGAGGAGATTATGGATAAGAGATGTAAGATCCTAAAGATTATGTGAAGAAGGTGGACAAATTTATTTTGTCAGAAATTCAGGCCAAGAGGGAGATTTGTTGGGGTTTATTTGTCCTGATTTCTTACCATAAATAGGTTTTTCTTTTACGAAAAGGCTTTAATATTTTGACTAGTTATTTTCTTGTAGAAAAGATTTTAGGACTCTATAAATATAGGCTAGTTCCTTCTAACTTAATCAACATTCACAATGTAGTCCTAGGGTTTTGAGAGTTTTGGTTGTGGGGGAGAATTTGTGAACCTCTTTGTATTCCGAGTAAACTGGCTGAGGTTATTTCTCTCTATATTTTGTACTCTCATATTTATAGTGGATTGCTCATCTCCTTTGTGGATGTAAGTCGATTGACTGAACCACGTTAAATCTTTGTGTCTTTTGATATATTTCTCATTTGTCTTCTTACTCATAGTCTTTCGAGATTTACTTTGCTAGCTTCCGCATTACACCTGCTTATTTTCAGTCCTAATAGGAATAGCAACATAACTAGTATAATTCTACAAGTGGAATTTGAGAAGATATAAGATTGATATCCACCATTCTTACTTCTATCTTTGTGAGATTGTTAAGCGTAGAGGAATCCCAAACATTCCATCATAACCCACATTCATAAGAGATAGTTCTTTTTAATAATGCTCAATTCTAAAAAAAAATATCAAATAAATATGAATAACATAGTAACTATACATTATATTTATTAGTTTTTTGTCCATTGAAAAAAGATGAAGTGATAGCAAATATGATGATAGGTTTAGGGGTGTCAAAAGAATATGAAAAACCGATCGAACCGACGAAATTGATTTATGTTATTTTTCAATAAAACCGTGGACTTTTAGTTAAGTGTATAACCATCCCAAACAATTGAGATGATTTTTTTAATTTATGAAAAAAATAAAAAAAAATCCCGAATCGAACTGAATAACCTTACATGTATGTAAATATATTTTATATATCAACAATATGTTAAATTTAATATATATAAATATATTTTATAATAATTTTTAAATATAAATATAACCTAGGTCCTAAGCCTCTAGTGATTTGACAACTTTGAGTCTTTACTCTTTAATTAACCTTTACTTAATTAGGTTTAAAATTAAAAGATACTGTAATAGATACTCTATCAAACAATACAACAAAACATATGCAAACACTCCTATTAAATGTTTAAGATCAAACAATACGACAACAAGATTTTACATTCTTGTCTTCTTGATGAAGAATTAAAGTGCTTCTTCAAGAACATATTTGCGGAAGAAATATTTTAATAATAGTATATTTTGAGGTGATATTTTAAAAATTATAAAAAAAATTGAAAATTAATTGAACCGTACTGTTACCGAAGAGAAACTGATATGATTGTGATGGTTTTAAGAAAAACTAATTTTAATTATATACTATAAAATTACCAAAAAATTGGAATAATATAATTTTTAAAAAATAATCTATCAAACCGTACCATTAACAACCCTGAGTATAGGTCAAAGTTGTTGGAAGAAAAAGCCAAAAAGGGGGTGATAGTACGTGTTGAAGAAGGCTTTTTTCTTATATATACACAAAGACAGAGACAAAAATAAAGCATGGAGAAATTTTGTGGTTGGTGAAAGGCTAAAGCAAATAGTGTCTAATTAGCTTTATTTGGCTTTTTTTGCTTTAGAAAGGTAGAAACAATAATTATTGGAATGTTGAGTGTGTTAAGAAATGTATAATTGAGTGGTGAAGTTAAGGCTTCTCAAAATGCACGTCAAGCATCTCTATATGTTGCCTTGATACCTACCTAAACATGCAACCTTTTTCCATACTACACACTACTTACGTTAAGAATCACTTAGTTGGAAGAACGACGTACTGATTCAAAATTTGAAGTTTATGTATTTTCATAATTAAAGGGATGCGTAGGTCGCAGAAGCATAGTTATTTTGGAGCTAAAGGTTTTATTTGAATCTCCTTTGATAAAAAAAAATTAATTGAATTATTTTTATGTATTACTTTCTTATATATATAGTGTATATGTTGAATCTCTATCAATTAGTTCGTGTGTTTGTTTCTAATTGTTTTGGTGAAGCGGGACATAACTTATTTGATATTATAATAAAACATAAATTTATGTCCCGCTAAAAAATTAGTGAATGTTTGACCATAAAAAGTAAATATCTTTCATTTTGTATGAAATTTTTGGATCTGTAGTTGGAGTTGGAGTTTGACCATGCTTTCTACAAAAGAATATTTAAAATTTGACTATATTTTTAGTTAGTATATTTGAATATACTTACTGCAAGAATATTCAAAATTTAACCATCAAATTTGCCCAAAGAGAATAACATCTCAATATTTTGAATTTGAAAAATTCCTAATGTCTTATAATTAGTGTTTTCAAAAACATTTTTGGGGCGAGTTTCAGGGCGGGGCGTATTAAAAATGCTCTGGGGAGTAAATTAAAGACGTAGATCCATAAGGCGTAAGTTCTAAAATTTGAGGCGTAAGTCTCGAGCATAAAAACGTAAGTCCTGGGCGTAACATCGTAGTCCCGGGCGTTTTAATTTATTTTTTTGAATCTTTTTTGCTTTAAATCATATTTTTTATTATTGGTGTACTGATATTTCTCAAATAGTAATTATAATTTTTTTGTCTTCATTATTGATTATTAATACTTATCTCAAATAAAAATCATAATATAATTTCTATATATTATAGGTTATTTATAAAAAAATATTTATATAATCATTGAAAGGTTTACTTTTACTTATTTTATTAGTAATAAAATTATAAAATTGAATATACATGAGACTATGCCCTGTAGATCCATGGGACTTATGCCCCGTGTCTCGAGGCTTACGTCTCATCCCGTACTATATAAAACGCATCGCCTCACGCCCCCACCTCTTAAAACACTGCTTATAATTATTATTTTTCTCTTTTAAATAAAAAATTACAACAAAAAAGAAGAAGAAGAGTGACGTGTTTTGTCGACCTGCTGACAGGACATTCCAATTAAGTAGGCCCACCGACCTTATTCCTCTTATTCATATTTGCATTTTCCACGACAAATGAAGGCTGTCGGCCCAATGATATAATTTGGCCCGTTTCTTCATATAATTTAGGAAAAATGATATATATCATATATAGTAACCAGACGAGAGGGAGTTGCTCGGATGGTAAGCACCTCTCACTTTCAATTCGAAGGTTGCGAATTCGAGTCACCAAGGGAGCAAAAAGGGTGGGAGCTTCTAGGGGAGGGTAAAAATAAAAATAAAAATAATATATATATATATATATATATATATAGTAATCTAATTTAATCTATATTTTTAACTAATTATCTACCATTTCAATATTTAAAGTTTTTATGTATCATATTTGAAATGAGATGCACCACTTCCTACAAAAATAGTTCAGAATAGCAAAATTTTATAGAATCTATCTATCAATTCACATTTTTAAAAATTATTTTGAACGATACTCTATCCCTCAGTTCACATTTTCAATCCTAATTAACTCAATCTCTTACCCCATGTTCATCTCTCCATTCTTCCTCTTCACATGATTTTCTTTACTAATAAATCATCAAAAAATAAAGCAATTAAATCTGCTTGTTGAGGTTTTTTTTTTAATTCCTCTATATAGTTGAAATTAATGTTATGTATCTTTCACTCAAAAAGATTTTGAATCTTGTATTGTATAAAATAAAATGACATATATTTGATAATGTTATTTTTTATTTTTTATATCTAATTTTGTTTGATATAAAAATTTATTATCAGATAAATGTATATTCGATAAGTAGTAGTTTAATTAAGTCTTGTGTCTGATTTTGTCTGACAAAAGATTTATTATCAAATAAATGTGTATCCAACAAGCAGCAATGTTAATCAAGATCTGAGTCGTATCGATCCCTTAAGTAATGGAGAATCTGAACATGTATATGTATTTATTATTAAATTTCAAATAGATGATTGTTAACAATACAATGATATTTCACTTTTGTTGAACTAAAAAAGTTCGTAATTATCAGGAATTTGAGGAAGAAAAAATGTAAAGTTTGTCGATTCTCTAAAAAAATTTGGAAGAATTTTGAATATTTTAATTTTTTTAGGAGTTGTTATACCGCGAGATACTCAAAAATTGTTACACACGCGATTTCTTCCTTAAATCATGTCTTTCTGTTACATTTCTTGTTTAAATACACTTGATTATATGTATTTGGCTAACATGTATTCAATATACATGTATGTGGATACGTATACATGTATCTGAGGTGTGAATTATGATAGCATTTGTAATATTGCAAATTCACAGGAAGGAAGGTAATTAACTACTAAATTAGTAAAATTTGTGTTGTTTACCCTATAATTCAAAGGAGATTTTGTGTTGGTCGAAATTGAATATTCAGTGTATATTTCATGTATAGTCAGTATATACTTTATGTAGAGTGTATCATAATGTATTACCAGTGTATATGCAAAGTATAAAGAAACTATTTAGCCTTTTTAATGTATCATAATGTATACTCACAGTGCATACTTTTTATGTGCTTTGACTCATATATTTGAAACCATTCCTTTAAACTTTTGATGAACTTTTTTATAAACTAATTATTTTATTGTATATATCTGAAATTGTGCCTTTAAAATTTTGATAAAATTGGCGTAACGTCTATGATATTTGAAACTTTAATTTAGTGTTTTGATTTTTGGATATCAAATTCACTTAAAAGGTAGGCATTCAATTTTAATTTTATAATTTCAATTTTATTATCATTTAAAACTTCACTTATAAGTCTAGTATTTTATTATTATTTTTCTTTTTTATAATTTTAAATTTTATAGTAAAAAAAAGATTCATGTTTGACGTGAAGAACTTGAACGTATCGTGTGGGGAGATTATATTAGAATAATTAGTTATGTAAGATTTTATACATATTTGAAATATTATAATAACATTCAATCACATCCATTTATCTATAAAAGAAATATAAAAATATAATTAGTTAATGCAGGATATTCTAATTATTACATTGTTTATAAAGTATAATTAAGAAAATTTTAATAATTTTCATAAATTATAAAAAAATTATGATACGAGGAAAAAAATCTATTAAGCATAAGTTTTGATATCTAAATGCATATTTAGACAAAAACTTTAAAATCATGTCTAAATGCCTATTTAGCATCCCAAAATCCTTTTCTCATGAAATTATAATATTTTCAAAATAGCGTTTGAATCAAAATTATTATTCCATTAAAGAGTGTAATAATATATTGTATTCTATTGAAAAACTTTACTCTAGATTGTGTTCAGTGCCAAAGAATTAAATACAAACTGAGAATATAATACCAAATTTATAGGGTATGTTAGTATAAATATGTTTTGGTTATAAAATCTTCGTAATTCAACTTAAAATTTGATTTTAGAATATTCAAATATTATTCTTTCATTTTGAAAATAGAAAGTTGATTAATTTCAATTGTTACATGAAATATTTATGTGGGTCCCACTGAAGGTCTTGACTGTTGCACCAAAAAGCAGAGCAGAAAGAATCAGAGGTGTCTGAACAAAGCTAACTTCTTTGATTGCTGTCTCTCTCTCTTTTAGGTCTCTGTGTCACTATAAACTTTAATATTATGACATTTTTAAACTAAAAGTTTTAAAAAATTAAAACCATACAAATATTATTAGGAATTTTTTCCAAAATTATGCAACCTAGAATAATGTATTTTGTGTTATATATTTCAATATAAAATATAGTACTCTAATACATTATTATTACTCCCTCCATTTCCTTTTAAGTAATTTCTACTCTTGTTAATTTATTTAAAAAATTGTATACATGCTATTCTTTTCAGGTCCTATTTTGGAGAGTATATTTTTATTGTTATTCCAAAATAAGTAATTTATCAAGTATTAAACTTATTTTCTGAAAATTACTTTTATTTAATAAATGTTGTAGAAGTCTCATATTTCCATGTGTATATTAGTTTATTTAAATAAAACTTATATGATTAATGTTATTAAGTTATATTTGATATGTCAAATTCTTTAGAATCGTTTGATGGCTGAATAGATTTATCAATATAAGCTACGTAAGATATAATTATTTTATTTTTTACTCGTATAAAATGAAATATAAATTAATTCATAATTTATACCTATTTTATTTATGTAAAATAATAATCAAATATCATTTGATATGCTAAATTTTATATAAAGTAACGAAATAATCTCATATGATATGATATGTTAAAGTTTATATAAAGTAACTATAATACCATCAAATTTAATACTTAATTATGTTAATGTTTTTTTAAATATATAAATAACAACCTCCATTCTTACCTCCTCGAAATAGAGGTAATATCGATCCTTCACCGATATTACTTGTGAATTTACATCATTTTATTTGTTCTTCTACGTGCCCATTTTACCCTACAATATGAAATTATGATTTAAAATCATGGCATGAAATTAAGAAATAAAATTAAAATTTTATTTGGACAAAACAATCATTGACCACCTAAAATCATTTAAAATGAAATGGAGGGAGTATTTCCTTTCACTATCCAAGAACTCTGGTACTGCATTTCAAGCACAGATTCCAAACAGAGCTAAAAGACAATTAGCCAAAGGACAACATACTGTCAAACTTGTACCTCTCAGCAGATACTTCCTTTCACTACAATAAAAATATTTTTAATGACAATAGATATTTACATTAACAAAAAAAATGTTAAATTTTATGGTATTAATTAATTGTTATTGGATTTAAAATTGCTAGAATGCTAATTGTCTTAGAAATATATTTAATGGTAATTAAACTATTGTAATTGTTGTTAAAAATTAATTTTGATGTAGTGTCTGTTTAGTTTTATAATTTGAAAAATTAAGATAATTTATTATTAAATATTATTTATTTTTTAATATTAAATGGCTTAAAATTAATAAAAATAATAAAACAAAATTACTATTTTATTTATTGCATTTTAAAAGATATATCGAGTCAAACATGAACAAGAAAAGATGACGAGGAACTAGTACCTTGCTTTACAACCACTTCACATCTTTTTTGCCTCTTCAGCTTTTTTACACAAAAATCAAGTAAATGCACTCTCAAAATTTCATCTAAATTCTAACACTATAACCAAACCCCATTTCCTTCCATTCTCCTCTCCAAAACAAAATGTTCATGCCCTGGTGCTTTTCTCATCTTTTCTTTCTTTATTTTGCTCTAAATGGTAAGTTAATCTTGTTTTTTACATTTTCCATTTTGCTTGTTTCTTTATGGATTTTTACTGAATTTTTAAGTTTCTATAAAATTAATTTTGCAGCTGCAGTTGGTCATGAATCAGTAGAGCTCTCAACTCTTGTGACTTTTCCAAGAACTGACATTACTACTAGTGCAGTTTCTTTGCCTATTCAAGACCTTTATGGAGTGTCCACTAATGTTCTTGAAGCTGAAAGTTGGCTAAGAAGCAATGTTTTAGCTCACTATCCAGCTACAAATATCACTACTATTCTTGTTGGTCACACACTTTTGTGCAAAATAAATCAAGAAAACAGAATGAGGTTAATCTTGCCATCAGCTAAGAACATTTACTACTCACTTACAAGATGGGGTTTGCATACTGAAATCAAAGTGTCCACTTCTTTTTCTTCCAACTGTTTGGACCAAGATTCTGGTTTGTACAATCTTGATTTGGCTCAAGAGTATATTAAACCTCTTCTTGACTTCTTTCAACATGTTAATGCACCATATGTAGTGAACTTAGGATATTTGGATGTAAAGATTGAATCTTTGATGAATAGTCATATAGGGTCTATGAAAAAGTTGGGAAATTTTAGCCTAAACAAGATTTTCTTGATTAGTGAGAAACCTAAACAGGGAAGATCCTTAAGTAGAAAGCTCTCAACTTTTGACTCAAAATACAGTAATTTTCCTACAAGGCCAACCCCATTAGCCCCAAATCCAAATCTGCCATCTCCAGCATTTGCTGCTAACAGTCCACTTCCTCCATTAATTGGAAACATTTCACCTCCTTTTGCTCCTGAAATGGCTCCTCCATTGTTCAATCCTATTAGCCCTTCTTATGGACCCCATTTGCCACCTTGTATACCATCTCATGGTGGGGGGTGGGGTGGGGGTCCAGTAGGTGCACCAGTAACAGGAGGTCATGGTGGTCGTGGGCTATGGTGTGTAGCTAAGCCTAGTGTACCACCAGAGACATTGCAAGAGGCATTAGATTATGCATGTGGTGAAGGAGATGCTGATTGTGAAGCTATAAGTCCTAGTGGAAGTTGTTTTTACCCTGATACTGTTGTGGCTCATGCTTCTTATGCTTTCAATAGTTACTGGCAGAAAACAAAAGGCAATGGTGGTACTTGTGGATTTGGAGGCACAGCTATGCTAATTAACTCTGATCCAAGTAAGCACTTGAAAATTACTCCCTCCGTTTCAATTTGTTTGTTTGATTTTTGAATCTTGATGTCTTCAATTATGGACTGTGTATGAAGTGAATAGTAGCATTAAGTAACATTATATAAGCATTGTTCTTCTAGTAAACTATACCTTCTATTTATTATTTTTTTAATGAACGTGAAATGAGCTACAACTGGAAGGAATAAAAATTTGTCTATCCATATTTCTGTGAGCACAAGGGTCAATGAGATAAATGTAACATTTTTGTTATATTATTGCAGGCCATCTCCATTGTCGATTCATTCTTGCTTGATACAAGTAGAATGGATGGAACTTTGGAATGCAAAATGAATGGAATGAAGGTGCTGGCATGAAGAGAATTGGGATCAAGATGTTGAAAATTTGTTTTTGGTGTTACCTCTAGTATAGATTTGTAGGAATTAGGTTTGCTTTAGGAGTTTAGATGAGCCAATGGGCTCTAGAAACTCTTTGGCTAGTGACTTCCATTTTTCTTATTGCACAATATTTGTACTTGTAGTTTACCACTCTACTTTGCCCTTTCTCGACTCTTCCATTAGTAGCTAAATGCCATGTGCTAATGAAGATATGAGTCGAATTCTTTAAAAATGCACTATTTTGAAGGATCTGACACACTTCCGAGCATTGTTAAAGAGTGCGAGCAACATGGTAAAAAACCACGGTCCCAAGACTCCCAAGTTCACGTTGATCTATTGATTAAATTCTTTGTGCTCCACATTCAATTCTAGGATGAACTTTTGCAACCTACTGGTAACTTCATCAGTTCTTTGATATATAGTACACAAGGGTTTGACTTCCTTTTTCTAGTTCCTCCAATATCGTTCAATTAAACAATACTCAATCTCATGTGGTGCCCGAGTTAGTTGAGTAGAGAATCTAAGAATCTTTCCAATGGAAGTCTTTAATTTGATTCCACCTCCATGTGTTTCTCGGTTGAGCTTATTATACGAAACCTGTCTAGTGCAGTTTACATATCCTAATCCCCAATATATAATAAATATATAATCTAAAAGCATCGGCAATGTGAGACCAAAAATAGCATACTGCAAGTGTAAGGCTAACAATGGATTTCTGTACAGATAGCCTAGGGATCAGATATCTATCTCACTTATACATTAGTGATCACCTTCGTCATGTCAATGACAGCTCCTTCCAGGTCATTCTGCCTTCCATCAGCACCATTAGTCATGTCGACCAGTGCTCCTTCCTGGTCATTCTGCCTTTCATCAGCACCATTAGTCATGTCGACCCATGCTCCTTCCCGGTCATTCTGCCTTTCCTCAGCATTATCATTTAAGCCCTTCTGCAAAAGATGAGCGTTGGTTGGTATGTTAGAACCTCGATCAGAGAAAAGAGCAGCTGGATACTAAGGTAAAAACTAATCTGTGAATCGCAGAATTCATCAGCTGCAAGGTTTCAAATGCATAGTTCTCTTTTCAGCTATTATTCTTTTATCAAGGACATCACATCTATAATCTTCACTAGAGGTTCTTCAATGTTTTGACAATTGAGTTATAGATCTCTATGCCCGTCGGTTGAACATTCTTGCAAATAACTTTTTGGTTTCCAATTTTTAGCTTGGTTTGAAATCAGCACAGTAATGGACGTTCGGTAGCCAGTTTGAGTTGTGCAAGTATTAGTAATGTAGAGATTGATTAAGAGTAAATTTATGTATTATTTTATGTAGGGATTAGTTATTTCACCTTCTATCCTGCATAAAATAACACATAGATTCCTCATAACTTATGCGAGGTTTCTAAATTGTCAACCAAACGTCGTGTTAATTTTATACATAAATTAATTATATCCTATTTACCTACCAAACATCGTATACGTTATACATAAATTAATACATGGATAATTTATTTCTTATCCACCCACCAAACGACTCCACACATAGGGACTACAGAACTCAATTTTCCACCATGCCTCTTTTCTTTTGGGTTCTAAATGAAAACTACCAAATATCATTTTGATATACACTATATATTTAACACACGCGTCTAAAATTTTCTAAAGCATTGAACCAGGAAGGAGTCAAGTAACAGATAATGTGTGACAAAGGAGGGGGAAAAAGGATAGCAGGCTCTGTCCATTGTTAAGTCAAAGTTGTACTACCCAATAAGTGCACTGAGTCTCAGAAAATAATCTTACCAGTTGTGTCATTCCTTCAGATGGCGTGTTCCGTAAAGAAGACACACAAGGAAGAGAACAGCAGAATTTTGAACAGACTATCCCTTAAAATATCAACGGAAAGGAAGAGCCAGGAATACAAGATATAGAAGTGTTTCATTTATTGAAAAAGCTCAAAGATCCCAATAATTGGGGTTGAGACGGTCCTCACATTGAAACAACTTTAGCAAGTCTGCGTGAGCAGTTATAGGAACTAAGATAACAAGCACTTGATCACAAAGCTATTCTACAAGTGTGAATATACCTTTTTAGTTAGAGTATGAGCTAAAATAAGTTCATGTAACTTGCGCATCAGCATTTCTTCCTCAACCTACAAGTAGAACAACATACATAACTGATCTTTTAAATTGAAAGGCAAATGGAAAGAAATCAAAAGCAACAAAAATTTACAAGCGGCTAATAGTGAGTTTGTCTCAAAGTAGTCACAATATCAGCAGCCACAATGTCAGTTTGAATGGTGATGCAACATGGGTGACAACCCCCCCGGCTCAGGGGGTCTTCCTATTGGTAAAAACCTACCAGGGAAAATCAATGGTACTATTGGTTTACCCTGATGTTCTACGACATACACGATAGTCATCTTGCAGGACCTCCAATAACAGTGGCACTATAGATAATACTTTGTTGTTCTACTTAATTAAGTTCATCTAAATACAAACCAAATTCACCGTAAACGAAACAATCTCTTTTGTTTTTCGTTTGAAAATCAAAATATCTCATCAAACGAATGCTATCTCAAGAGCAAGTTAAACAATTATTGGATGACTAATAGATCAGTCTCCCGATGGCCTAGTCAAAATGTTGTTATCCTAATCTCTACAGGCTGATTTTCCGAACTATGCATTCATGTAGATGCAAGAATATCTTAAAGATCATGAGCCTAAAGCACAATTTTGTTAGACATAAACCAGCTTTTATATGGCCCACTTCCACTCGTCTTGAGAAAGCAGAGAAACATAAAACATTAAATGGGCTTCATAGCATGGATAGAGTGAGACCAAGATTTAGAACTAGAAGGTTATGTATTAGTTATATTTATGTACTGTTTTCAATATCTTTCATCTATAGATACAACCTTATTTAAAAAGTACTAATTATTATTCTTTATTTTTTTTGGATGACCGTGAGGTCCAAGCCAGCTTTCGCGCACCTCCTAATTCCACGGGATACCTGCCACCTCCCACCAACAACAGGTACTAGGTAACCCAATCCACCAAGGCTAGGACAGATGGGAAGAATCACCTAGTGTTTTTGTCTTCGCTGGAATTCCAACCTGAGAACCTCAAGGTTCTCACCCACTTCATTGACTACTAGGCCACACCCTTGGATGCTAAAAGTAATAATTATACTGATGCGGGATATAGAAATAGAGAGCATGAACTCCTATAAGCAGTACTTGCCTCAGAAGGATAGCTTCTATGAATCCCTATATAAGCTTGGGCAAAGTGGACAACATTGGTCCAAGGTGGTTGGCAGAAGTACATAGAGAGATTGCTGGCTGGACAAGCATGGAAGAGTTGATGGTCGATGAGGTTGTTGACAAGGACATGGGCACACAACACGGGAAGTGGACAGATTTTAGCTTTGAAGCCTTCAAAGAGGGTGTTGATATTGAGAACGGGATCCTCTCAACTTTGATGGATAAATTGATCCATGACCTAATGTGAATGAGCCTCTTCTGGCTTTAATCAACATCAAGTTTGATACTTTAGATTTACTACTTTACTGCTTCCTTGTGCATTGTTTTTTTCCTCATGAAAGGCGGAAATCTTAATTTAAGCAAGATATCAGTGGCTCAAGTGATTGTTCATATTTATGTTCTAAGATAGGATCAGGGTTTCCATGATAGGAGGGTGCATTATCCTTCGAACGCGAATGCTCAATGAGAGGCCTTTCTGCCAATGTTTTCACTGATTTTGAGTGTGATATTGATAGGTGATCCCAGAATTAGTAGAGCATGTTGAGGGTTTGAGCTCAAACTCAGCTCTTCTGGCCCCTCTTTTACTCTACAAAAGCACTACTGCTAGAATTTTTAGAACAGAAACATTTCTATATTTTTTATAAGAAGATTGACATTTCTATATCAATGGATGATTTAAACTGAAATCTTTATTATTATTACCACTACACTATTTAGAGAGAGTTAAACAATTTTCTTTCAGCACAAGTGTTTATTGTAAATTTTCTTAACTATAAAAATTACTATGATTTATAATACTACTTACCTCCAATATAATTTCCAAAAAGTATAAATAAGACATGATGATTTGAGTTCGAAATGGCAATGGACTTAAGAGAGCCGTGACACGAAGGAAAGCCAGAAATGTGGTCCTACTGGGAACGCAAGCAGAGCTTAATAGAATTGTTAAACAAGCGTAAAGGGCTAAATTGAATACCTGAAGCCTGTGCAATTCATCCGACATTGCTTTATGGGCATTTGAGAGTAGTTCACTTTCTTTCTCCAGATGCCTACACCACAAACATAAAAGGAAAAATTAAAACCCACATACAAAACTAAAAAAAGAAAAGAAAACATACTGCACAGAAACAGAACAATACGAAGAAGGTGAAAAGAACTTAAAAGAGCAATTACTTGAAGGTTTCTCCTGCATATTTGGGATCCATTGAAAAAAAAATTGATCTTCTTCCACGAACCCTTCAGTGGGAAATAAACCTTCACTTCAGTTTCAACAGGAGAATCAAAGCTTTAAACTGATTCAGAAAATCGCAAAGAATCCTAACAATGGAGAAACAATGAAATTATTTCCAGAAGGAGGAAGAAGAAAATAGCTATTTGGATACGTTGGTCTTTTGTTGCTGGACCTACTATGAGATCCCCAAATAAGGGTTGGTTTGGATCAAGTTGGGCAGTCCCAAAACTACAATTCGCACGAATACCCTATTTTGACATCATCTTTCCTAATTTTTATCTTTAGCACTTTAAGTAATAAATATAGGAGAGACTATTTAATTACTTGCTAATTCTCCCTATAGTTTGAAATAATTACATTTTATCTCACTATTTAATATTTCATATCAAATTTCAAGTGAGATAAATGCGAATTACACTAGATGCACATTATATACATGTATCTCGTATGATTCGCATATATCTGAAAATCCAGATATACGAGATATGAGAGTAGCGAGCGAGATAGGAGGAAGGCGGGAGAGGAGAGCGAAATTTGTCTATGTATCCCAGATACATACGAATCCGCTTGAATAAGTGTATCTAGAACAAATTACACATAATTTTACCTCATGTATCCCGAGATACATTTATCTGGGCGTATTTGGACGCACCAAAATCTAGTAAGATTCGTAATACTGCAAACCAACATGATCTAAGTATTCCTAACCTAATGATTTTTCTCTAAGTTACCCTAAAAAATAACCAAAAATATCCTTGACAAAAGAAAAAGCAAAAGAAAATTTGCAAGATATAAAATATGCTTTATGGAACAAAAAATTGTCAAGGCAAATTCACAAGACACAAATTATGCCTTGTAAGACATAAATTTAATTTCAGAACATTATGCCTTAAAATTCATAACCCACAAATTATGCTTTTACCTAGTTTCTACAAAACATGTTTTATAGGGCATAAGTTCAATTTCAGAATATTATACTTTAAGAAGTTCATAACCCACGAGACATAACTTAGTTCCTACATAACTTATGTCTTATAAAGCACAAGTTTAGTTTTAAAACCCACAAAATTAAGCTTCAAGGGGCATAACGTATTCCTACAAATGTTTGTTGGACAAGACATATGTTATCTAAACTTATGCCTTGCGAAATGGATGCTATACAACTTATGTTGGACAAGGCAAATATTCTCTAAACTTATATTTTGCAAATTAAATACTACACAATTTATGCTGAACAAGGCAAAAGTTCTCTAAGCCTCGAATAATATTTCATCAATCCAAGTCATGGTAACCAACAACACTAGATGGCAAAATGCACTAAAATTTCCATCATTTAACTTAAGCCAAAATGAAATTTATATTCACATGACACTACAAAGAACCAAAGACTATAAAGAAGTATTCTAACATGAAAATGGATACATAAACGAAGGATAACTACGATATTGTTTGAAATTTCCAGATTTTGATTAATGGATAGCACTAACATCAAACTGAACTACACTTAAAAAGAAAAGAAAGCAATCAAGTTCTCAGCCACATTTTCGAAAGCAAAACAGTTCCAACATGTAAAGGACTAGACACGCATAGGAATGAGCTAACGATAAATCTATGAGCCAAGTTGAAAAGAGATTACAGTGAGTTACAAACATGACATTAATACAAGAGAAAAACAGCCAGCATTCAAGTTATGCAAGAATTTAAATAAATCGTAAGAGATTAGGCTAACATGATGAGAAGCTACAACTATACATTAAAACGACGACAACCAAAACACAAGTAAACAGTGAGAAAGCAAGAGTATACAACAACAAATCTCAAGTTGAAGCTAAATGACCACTATTATCATTTCGAGTGAGACAAGGCAGTGGCTCAGCTAACTATAGAGCTAACGAATATGACGAACAATATATAACATCCAAAGTGATTTCACTGATGCTTAACTCACGTTCACAGCTCAAAAACTCAAAGAAAAGTGAAACACAATAAAAGG
Organism: Solanum stenotomum; assembly: GCF_019186545.1. Taxonomy (NCBI): domain Eukaryota; kingdom Viridiplantae; phylum Streptophyta; class Magnoliopsida; order Solanales; family Solanaceae; genus Solanum; species Solanum stenotomum. Next base: position 58,480,241 of record NC_064284.1, on the reverse strand, counting down.
AATCAACTCCACATAACAAAATCGGTACAAAGAATGTCATACAACACACTATATCTTAAGAGAGAATGGAGTTACCTTTCTTAGAGCAGCTTTCCGGGATAAGAATTGGAGGAATTGTCCGATTCGAAATTTGAATTCCTTAGATAAGGTTGAAAGCTGTAATTTGTACACAATTTCCTCAAGGGATAGAAATTGAGAGCCCTTGATTGTTGAGCAAGGACGAGGAAGCACCAAGATTTTGACACCTAGATTATTCGAGAAGAGGAGGACGCGCGATGGGTTGTTTTCCGGGTTTGCAGCGCCAGAGAGAAGAGGAAGATGTATACTGTATTTGTTGTTGTTGTAAAGAGAATTGGTCGGCTATTTGAATTGTGAGGTGGAATGGATTGTTGATTGTATGTTGTTGGGCTGCTGGGTCTTGTGGTGTAAAGAAGAAATGGGCTTAATTGGGAATTGAGAGAAGGAAAATGGGTCCAAGATTGGAGGCAACAAAATTGTTGGGTTTGCAATTGGAGAGATGGCCCAATTGTAGCCAATTGTAGTTGATAATTTAGCCAAAGTTAATAAGTGAATCCAGCTAAAGATTAAATAAGACGAATTATAACTAAATAATCTAAAATTATAACCATAATTTAAACTAAATTAATTTAATAAAATATTTAACTTAAATATATTAAATCTTTTATAAAATTAATTCTTTCAAATCGTTTGAAATTAAAGAAACTTGAAAATTAATTTATATCGTGGATGGTTAAAATTGGGTGTCAACAACTGTCCCTCGTTTGACTTGGATTGATGAAAGAAATTCGAGGCAAACGAAATTGACGAATCCAATTTTGACCAACCACATCTCCATCTTTCAGAAAAAGAATTTGGTACAGACTTTAGGAATTATGGCCGAACTTCAAAAATGGATTTTCTACATATCTCAAGCTATATGATAATTCTAGTCACTTGTAGTTCAGTACGCTTGATTTGACGCACGATTCTGAAAGGATTCAGAAGCGATCCCAATATCAAATTATGAGGGCACCGAAATGCTCGATCGGGGATAAGATTTAAGAGAGAATGTTGGAGTATATCCGAGTTTTTAACATTGATCTCGCTATCCCTTGACTCAGGAAATCAGACTATTTGTAGTTTGACTTGATCGATTGAAAAGGAAACCTAGTATGCTAAGATAACCTTTAGTTCTAGAAAAGTGACAAATAGGTCGAATTATGAAAAATAGGCTTGCAATCTCTTAGCCATGAATATGGAGCTCTTTACATTCACAAGTAAGAACTTACATAGACATAATTTCCAAAATTACTGGTACATTATCACTCAAATTGGAAAGTTGCCTCCGGTGAGAGCCAAAGTTTTCGGATGCAAAATTGAAACTAATAAGCCCAAAAAAAAATATCCATATGCCTTCTGATAGGGGTGTGATTTGATTGTGGTGGAAACCTCTCCTCAGCTCGCGTCTGAAGAGTTTGACATTCCTCTTTGTACTATGTCCCAGTTCGCTGCTAAGAAAAAGTTCCACGTTATGCTGCAACCTTTTTTATATCGTTCATATCTGTGGTTTGTTTGAGAATTCATCCTTTTGGATGCTCTCGATAAATACTGAGATAAAACTCATTAGTATAAAATGTAATTCAAATAGAGAGATAGTGTATTTTACCATGTCGACACTTAGCTATTTCCTTCAAATACTAGACGTCAGCTTCTATCAATTTGACGTAAAGCAAATAAAGCTTATACCTCATATTTTCAATATAATTCTTCAATGTACTATTCCTTTCATATTGAAGTAATAAGAAATATACTGATGTAATACGTTGATGATATTCTTGCAATGAAGATACTGATGATGCATCACCAGGCAATGATAATGATAACGATTTTCTGAAATGAAGTTAGTGCCTCACTGGGCAATAAGGATGATGCCTCACTGGGCGGTGACGATGATGATGACTTCCTGGTGTTGAATGAAGATAAGGCCTCACTGGATAATGACAATGATACCTTACTAGGTAATGAGTTAAAAATGACTTTTTGACGCTGGATGAAAATAAGGCCTCACTGGGCAATGATGATGATGACTTCCCAATGCTGAATGAAGATAAGGCCTCACTTGGTGATGACGATGATGATGATTTTCCGGGGTTGAATGAAAGATAAGGTCTCACTAGGCAATGACAATGATGATGACTTTTCGATGTTGCATGAAGATAAGACCTCATCGGGCAATGGTAGTGATGATGACTTCTCGGTGTTGAATGAAGATAAGGCCTTACTAGGCAATAACGATGATGATGACTTCTCGGTGCCGAATAAAGATCCTTCTCACTGTAAATGACAATGATGATGACTTTCGATGTTGAATGAAGATAAGGCCTCCCTGGGCAATGACGATGATGATGACTTTCCGTGTTGAATGAAGATAAGGCCTCACTAGGCAATGACGGTGATGATGACTTCCCGATGCTGAATGAAGATAAAGCCTCACTGGGTAATGACGATGATGATTAGAGCTGTCGAAATGAGCTGGCCCAACCCAACCCAACCAAACCCTAATAGGCTAGAGAGTTAAATGGGTTAGGATGGTCAGACCCTTTAAATTAAAGAGCCTATAAAATAGCAACCCAACCCAACCCTAAGCGGACCACGGGTTGAGACGAGTTGGCCCTTCAACCAAAAAATGAACAATATTGCTCTCTTAGAAAGAATATCTAAGAGTATCGAACGTTGATGTTTGATAACACGATATCAATACATACAAAAATTTATTTATGAATCACAAACTTCGGTGAAAACTTATAAAAATACATAATAGCAAACATAAGATTTAACAGAAAAATGTTGATCATACCACCATTCCTCCCACAAAATATTAGCTGGTTTAAAAGATTTCCAGCAACACAAGGCAATCCAAAAACTTAACAAATCTAAATTGCTAAATATTACATAACCCATTAATTAAAGTTTTACAACTCCGCTTCCACTTGTACCATTGATCATATTTGAATCAACATGTGATAATGTTTCATTAAGAAGTTCATCTTCTTCTATGATTCACCATACAAAATGTTAGTTAGATAATAATTAACAAATACTTTCAGAAAAAGAGTGATATATTAATAGATTAGATAGAAAAATATTACCCTCATTAGGTTGAGTAAACCCATGCAATCAATTTCTTGTAGTGACAAGAGTTTGGACATTTTCATGATGGATACAATTTCTATATTTGGTAACAACACGACCACAAATACAAAATGTTGATTCAGATGCTACGATGGTAATTGTAACACTAAGAATATCTCATGCCATTACCGAAAGATTTGGATATTTTTTTTTCATTATCCTTTCAATACTTAGTAACATCCATCTCATGAAAAGTCTCATAATTGAGCTTTTGTTCCTCCAAATAAAGGTCCAATTCTGACTTTCTAGCAATGCAAACAGATGTACCCTCAAACTCATTAAATTCCTATTAATTTGAAACATGAAATATGATAACGATAAGAAGACAAACCACATCATAGCAAGTAAAAAAGTAAACTGATTTTAACTTCAAATAAAATAGTAAAAGGTAACTCATTTTTTTTGTCTTACTACGCATTAAACAGAACTACAAAAACCATCCAGTAAACAAAATTAGTTCTAAAATGTGTAAGGGGTTTTAATCACAACCCATCAAATTAGAGAATAAAAATGGTTTTAAGAAAAGATACAAAATGATTTAGAGAGAGAAATTAGATACTTACCGCAAACAAAGTAGACTTCTTTTGTTTAGATTAATTTCCTTCTTCAGTTGGTTTGGGCCGAATAGTAGAAATAGTTGCCCCAATTTGATTATTTGCATACCGTTCATAGAGCTTGTATAATTTTAACTTTATATGTCAAAGAAGAGTTCAACTTTGAGAAACAATATTCTAAAAGTTGCATCTTGAAGCGAGGATCCAGAATTGCTCCAAATGAGAGTATAAAACTATATCTATTCCAATATTTCCAAAACTTTTTGAACATTCTTACAACCATTTCATTAATAACTTCATCTAAATTACTTGAATTCTCCTTCAGCAATAAAGCTGTCAAAATGAGCTTGGCCCGCCCGTTAAGTTGATCCAACTCAACCCTTGAATTAAGTGAGGTTGGGCCTAATTTTTTTGGCTCTTTTAGGAACGAGGCTTTTTGGCCCAACCTCATTTGGCCCGCTAGCCTTGTAGTCCCAACCCGCGAGCCTTAGATCATATCATGTGGGCTATGAATGTTTAAAAATATTTTTATATATATATATTTTTAGTAGTGTTTTATTTGTAAAGATTTTATCAATAGATATTTTTAAAAATATATAAAATCAAGTCCTTTGCAAATCTTTTACATTTTAGGGCCATGAGCCCACTAAATTTTCTTTATTGCCCAAGCCCATTACTCCATTAGGATTTTGATTCATTTTTATAAGTATATATATAATGGTATATATTCTCTTTTGTCTATTAAACGTTAGCAACTTTCTTTTTTTAGGCATGGCATTAGGGTTTTGAAGTCGGAAAATAACTTTTGACATATTTAACATATACATGGAAATCAATGGAGAATGATGTGAATGTAGTGCACATGAAACTAGTGTAGGGGTGAATGAATATATAGAATCCCCACAAAAGTAATTACGACAGTTAAAATCATCTGTTTGGAGACATTTCAAGAAGATTGGTAGAGATATAGATGGAGTGGTAAAAGCAATATGCAGAGCTTGTAAGGATTCATATAGGGTTGGTTCTACTTTTGGACCTAATGGTAAGAACTATGGAACATCACATTTGAAACGTCATTTATTTAAATGTATAACGGTAAAGTATTATGATTTGGCTCAAATATATATAGATCAGCAAGGTAACATACAGTTGAGAAAGATAGATCAATTGATTTCCCGTGAAAAGCTTGATGAAGCTATTAATGAGCATGATTTGCCGTATTCTTTTGTTAAATATAAAAAAATTAGAGCTTGGGCAGATTATGTAAATCCAGAAGTGGTAATGCCATCGAGGAACACTTCTGTTGTGGATGTCCAGAAAGTGTATTTTAGAGAGAAATAAAAATTAAAAAAACAAGTCTTGGATAAGATTCCTAATCAAGTTTGCTTAACTTATGATTGCTGGACAACAGTTACTTTTGAAGGATATCTTTGTTTAACTGCTCAATATATTGAAGATAATTGAAAGGTAGTAAGTAAAATTTTGAATTTTTGTCGTATGATTCCTCCTCATTCTGGAGTTGAATTGACTGCAACTATATATGATTGTTGAAAGAGTGGTAAATTGATAGGAAGGTGTTCTCTATCACTTTAGATAATGTCACTAACAATGATAACATGCAAACTATTTTAAAAGGTCATCTTGGTTTGCGAAAGTGTTTGTTATGTGATGGTGAGTTTTTTCATGTACGTTGTTCTGCTCATATTCTAAATTTGATTGTCCAAGAAGGTTTAAAGGCAACTAATGACGCCTTGTTTAGAATTAGATAAATTGTGAAGTATGTTAAATGATTAGCTGGTTGAATGAGAAAGTTTGAGCAATGTGTTAAGCAAGTTGAAATTAGTATAAATTTGGGTTTACGTTTGGATGTGGCAACTAGATGGAACTCCACGTACTTGATGCTTGAGAGTGCACTACAATATGAAAAAGCTTTTTCTAGTCTACAATTAATTGATAGAAATTACTCAAATTGTCCTACATTTGATCATTGGAGAAGGGCAGAAAAAATATTTGAATTATTGGAGCCTTTTTTTTTTTTTTATGAAAGAACAAACTTAATTTCTCGTTCAAGTTATCCAACTTCCAATTTGAACTTTATGCAAGTTTGAAAAATTGCATGCTTGTTGATTAAAGCTGTCAAAACAGGTTGGCCCAACCCAATCCAATCAAACCCTAATGGGTTAGAGAGTTAAATGAGTTAGTATGGGTTGACCTTTTTAATTAAGGTCCTATAAAATAGCTGCCCAACCCAGCCCTAAGCGGGCCACGGGTTGGCCCTTCAACCAAAAAATGAACAATATTGCTCTCTTAGAAAGAATATCTAAGATATCAAACTTTGATGTATGATGAACATGACATCAATACATACAAAAATTCATTTATGAATCACACACTTCGGTGAATACTTACAAAAATACATAATAGCCAACATAACATTTAACAGAAAAATGTTGATCATGCCACCATTCACCCACAAAAAACTAGTTGGTTTTAAAGATTTCCAGCAACTTAAGGCAGCCCAAAAACTTAACAAATCTAAATTGCTAATTATTACATGACCCATTAATTAAAGTTTTACAACTTCGCTTCCGCTTCAGCTTCCACTTGTATCATTGATCACATTTGAATCAACATGTGATATTGTTTCCTTAAGAAGTTCATCTTCATCTACCATTCACCGTACAAAATGTTAGTTAGATAATAATTAACAAATACTTTCAGAAAAAGAGTGATATATTAATAGATTAAATAGAAAAATATTACCCTCATTAGGTTGAGTAAATCCATGCAATCAATTTTTTTTATAGTGACAAGAGTTTGGACATTTTTAATGATGGATACAATTTGTATATTTGGTAACAACATGACCACCAATACTAAATGTCGATTCAGATGCTACGGTGGTAATTGGAACACTGAGAATATCTCATGCCATTATCGAAAGATCAGGATATTTCTTTCATTTTCCTTCAATTCCAATACTTAATAACATCCATCTCATGAAAAGTCTCATAATCGAGCTCTTGTTCCTCCAAATAAAGGTTCAATTCTGACTTTCTAGCAATGCAAACATATGCACCCTCAAACTCCTATTAATTTGAAACATGAAATATAATAATGATAAGAAGACAAACCCCTTCATAACAAGTAAAAAAGTAAACTGATTTTAACTTCAAATAAAATAGTGAAAGGTAACCTTTTTTTTTTGTCTAACTACACATTAAACAGAACTACAAAAACCATCAAGTAAACAAAATTAGTTATAAAATGTGTAAGGACTTTTAATCACAACCCATCAAAGTAGAGAATAGAAGTGTTTTAAGAAACGATACATAATGATTTAGAGAGAGAAAATTAGATACTTACTGCAAATAAAGTAGACTTATTTTGTTTTGATTGACTTCCTTATTTAGTTGGTTTGGACCGAATAGTAGAAGCAGTTGCCCCAATTTTATTATTTGCATACTGTTCATAGAGCTTGTATAATTTTAACTTTATAGTAGCAGTCTGCGCTTTTGAAGTTGATTATAGAGTTCTTGAGTATTTTTTGAGTTTGATTGATAATGGAGGTCTTTGAGTTCTTGAGGTGAGAGTTTTGCGAATGAGTTGAATCTCTTGGTAGATTTTTGTGTGAGTCTCTTGAAAACGTTCTTGGTTGTGAAACTTTGGAAATTTGAACAATGGAATTGCAGTGGATATATTTTGAAATGAGTTTGGGAGAGGAAGAAAAGATCGGGCAAAAATACCACGTCGTGGAGACACTTTTAAATTTCAGCTTCCAGATAGTCACCCCTTCTCCGCGTTGCGGAGAGGATACATTGTCCTCTACCTAAAAAAATATTTTGCGACCAAATCCTTCTCCGCATTGCGCCAATGCTCTCCAATTTGAGTCTTTGCTCGTTTTTATTATCAACTATCTAAGCCCCCATAAATCATTGAGGGATCCTACATATTTTAATCATAACTCTTGAATTCACATTTCAAATTCTAGGTAGAGTTAAAAGTAACGTTCGAGAAACCTTTTTGAGTCATTTTGAGAAGTCTTTTACAATATTCTAAAACTTATTTTAAGACTTGAGTAAATGAGTATGAGAATGAAGAGAGTTGAGTTTCATTTTTCAATATGAGTATAAGGGAAATAAGACCATAATAGCCAGTTTGTGCGATTCTGGCCAAGGGTTCGCTTGGGGCGAGCAATGGTTCTCGAGTGCCAGTCCCGCCTAGGGTATAGGCTCGGGGCGTGACAGATATGGGGATGAGTTCAGACAACTCAAAATCCTCATAAACCATGTATGCCAACATGAGTAAATGATCACACTCTTTAGATAATTCCTTATTGCTTCTAAGCATATCTTAGTAAATTCACTTAGTTGAGGATATCTCAAACTTCGACAAGGTATATGATAGTTCTAGTAGTGTGGGCGAAAAGTTGTATCACCAGATAGCTCATAGTGATGGTTGTCGGTTAGAGAATCTCTCAAATAAGAGTAGAGAGTTTATTATAGTATTTTTTTTATATACATTGAGTTATTATCAACTGTTTTAAAAACTTTATACATTTTACATCTTTTATTGTTGCACTCCAATTGAGTTGAATTGAGTATTCTTGAGTTTAGTTGAGTTGAGATAAGGTGAGTATGTCTTCTTTTCTATTAGTTCAAGTTATATGTTATGTTCAGTTTTCCCTTTGCATGCTCGTACATTCAATGTACTAACGCCATTTGGCCTGCATCTTTTCATGATGCAGATACAAGTTGCAGGGTCATCAACAAGTGCTCCGTTGATATCACTTGCAGTCCCACTTAGCTTTGGTGAGCCTTCTTGCTGTTGGAGGGTTTTGCATTTACTTTCTGTTTTGTTAGGATGTCATGGGTGTTGCTCCAACTTCCATCATAGTTATTAGAGGCTTCATAAACAATAATATTTTGAGGTGTCTTTTCCATTTTCTTTATTAATGTTTAAGAATTGAGTTACTTTCTTTTGGCTAGTAGAATATTCATAAATATTTTGAGCTAATTGTTTGAGACAATTGAGTTAACAACTCTTTTGAGCTCTTATTTTGATGAGTAAGTCTTCCGCTGAGTATTGATCCAGGCCAAGGGTTCTCTTGGGGACCAACGATGGTTCTCGAGTGTTGGCCACGTCCAGAGTATAGGCTCGGGCAGTAACAAAAATAACTCAAAAGGCAAATGTGTTAGTCTGTGTAGATGATAAACAATACAAAATATCATACACATGACTGTAAACACATTAGAGTTGTTTCACTTGAATATAAACTAGCCCCCTGATATAGAAAATGACTAAATTGACAAGAATTTGTCCATTTGATTTTGGGATTAGTGACAAAAAGGTTGACTTGCGTTGAGCCAAGATATTTTGTATCTTTCATTGTTGTACTTCTAATTTTTGATTGAGATGTAAATCTAATTTCTTTGTTAGGATTGGAAAAGATAGAATTTCTCAAAGATAGGGATCGAGCCTTGAAAGACTGCATACGTATCTCACAGAGGAGAATTCAGGTCATTCATGGTTCGACTAGCTGGAATCTCCTTTTGATTTGAGATGAAGAATCGATCTTTTATGAGATGAGAAAGTAAGGTTTTGAAAGTGAATTTCAAGTTTTGGTGGGAAACTAAAGACTCAAGGAGTATTTGGACGCATTTTCGATAGTGACTTGATATTTATGCTTTGGGGGTTCTAGAATTTTTTTGAAAAAGTGTGGGCTAGAACATCTCCAAATAAAGCAACATATTTACACAAACAGTTAATTATGTAGTACACAAACAATTATTGTGCGTTTTAAACAAATATGTGACTTTTTTGTGTCAAAGGTAGGCGTAACGATTTGAATAATGTATAACGTCATTTGAAGCATTCCTTTGTCCCAATTCCCAAATTTATACAAGTTTTATGAATAAACTGAATGAGGATACATAATAGGTTATATGAGATACAAATAATTAGTCTGACGTAGGGGTACAATCCTAAACTAAGCCTTAGTTCTTGTCACTCCCCGAGCCTACACCCTGGGCGGAACTGGCACTCGAGAACCATTGTTTGCCCCAAGCGAACCTTGGCCTGACTTACTTACTCAGCGGAAGACTTAACTTAACAAAGATAAACCTAAATAAAACTTAGAATGTTATAAAGCAAACATTCAACTAGCCAATAAGGCAAACTCAAGTCTTAACATAAGATAATAAAAATGAAAAGACTAAAGAACTAACATATGACAGTCTATCTATGAAGCCTCTAAACAATTGAGATGGATGTCGGGACAAGACCCACGACACCCTAATGAACTAACTAATACTGAAAGCAATTAAAAGGAATTCTTCGGAAGTAAGGAGGCTCACCAACAAACTTTGGAGCTCAACTAGAATCAACGATGCACTGGATGCTGATCCTGGTTACTTGTATCTGCATCATTAAAAGATGCAGGCCAAATGATATCAGTACATTGAATGTACGAGTATGCGGGGGGAATTCTAAAACAAGACATAAACATGAAAGGAATTGAAAGAACTTACCTGACTCAACTCAACTCAACTTAATTAAACTCATTTCAATATAAAGCAGTATAAAACAAGTGCAATATAAATAAAAGCTTTTTTAAAACATGATTGATAACTTTGTGTATTTAAAAATACCATAATAACTCTGTATGTATGCGAAGATACAATATGAACTCTATTTGTATATGAAAATACAATAAGCTGTGTATATAAGAATACAAAATACTTCTTTGGGAGTTTCTCTAACCGACAACCATCACTTAAGAGCTGTTGTGATGATATAACATTTTGCCTCACGCTGCTAGGGCCGTCCTGTACCTTGCTGAGGGTATAGAACCTGACTACTAAGTGGATCCACTAGTCTATGCTAACAAGCACTAAGGAATCATCTAAAAAGTATAACTCTTTTTCTATCCATGATGGCTACATGGTTTATTGGGGCTGTGAGTTGTCTGAACTTTTCCCTATATCGGTGTTCAATACTACTCCCAAAATATGATACTAGCTCTTATGTTTAAAAACATACTTCTTTCTATGATTTGAGATAATTGCTCAAAAACTTAGCTTAAAGGCTATCTTGGAAATCAAAGTTTCCTCTCTTGCTTAATTGTGAAAGCGTTTACTCTTTTCTGAAAACTAGCTCAGAGGCTCTTTAAAAATCAAGGTTTCCTTTTCTTGTTTAAATGTGAAAACATTTTAAACTCTTTGGGAATACATAGTCCCCATATACTCTTTGAAAAAAATGAACTTCAATCTTTACTATTTACTCTTTACTCAACTTGAAATTTAAGTCTTAAAACAAAGTTAAAACATTTGTAAAAGACTTTTGGAAGACTCTGTGAACTTCTCTTGACTTGACTCTTAACTGATCCATGAATTGAATTATGGATTCAAGGATTTTGATTTGTGATAGGAAAAATCTCATGATGTTTAGGAGTGTTTATAGATAGTTAAATATGAGAAAAGATCAAGAAATCACTGTCTGGAAGCAGGTCTCGACGCGGAGATGCATTTAATTATTTGGTAGCGAAATAAATTTTGAGGCAGAACAGTTCGTGACCACTCCGTGACGCGGAGAAATTTTTGTCAATCTTGAGGAACAAGTTCGCGCGCGGACCTGCTACCCAGATTTGCCCGACTTGTTCCTTCTTCATTTTCCAACCCCAATTTGCCTAAATTCGATTCTTTTTCTCAATTCCTCTTTAGATTCAGATACCCAGCATATGTACACAAGAATCTAATGAAACACAACTCTAAAATCAACCTTAAACTCTCAAGAACTCCTCAATCCCCAAATTCAAGAACCAAAGCAATTCAAGAACACAACTCAAAAACATCAAAGTCTCAATCTTTTAGGACAAAGATCATACTGAAATAAATATGTTTGGCGCGTGGGTGAACGAACCCAACGCTATGTGAACTCACATACCTCGTAGGATTGAATCCTTGGCGAAATCCACAACTAAAATCGCTAGAACTTGACGAACCTTGAACTTTTGTTCTCCTTTCCTCCTCTTTTCTCTTGTCTCAAAGCCCTAGACCCCAAATAATTAACTAAAAACGTATTTAATTAATTGGGTAATAAAAAAACCAAAATACCCTTTTAAAATTCGATTTTGATTTTCCTTATCTAGACAACCCGACTTCAAATGGGCAAATCTCCCTCATACAAATTCAAAATCGCGCAAAATTGGCGGCGTTGGAAAGATAATTCAAAGATATTTCCTACGGTGTCTTGTAGCACACTTAACTCATCCTGATCTAGGAGTTATGGTCGTTTGAAGTTGACCCAAAATTTATAATCAATTTAATTTTGTCTACAGATTTTCATTCTTTCCAAAAATGACTATTTTTAATTCTAGCTCTTTCTAGCTACGGTGTATTACAGTTCTTGATTTCTTCTCATCTCCGAATGTCCATGCCTTTTGGATAGTAGCTCATAAAGAATCTTTTTTCAAATAAAATAAGTTATTAAAGCCCCAACCCAAGAGACAATGGTTTGCCAAACGATGTACACATCTTTCAAAGTTTGAACACATAAGCATGATTGTCCGTTTAGGCCTTAAACCATTTTGGACTCAATGTGGTTTGTCTAATGGTCCCAACACGCCTTGGGTGTTGGGTCATCTTAGGCAAATGCGCTAATTTCAGAGTTTGGGCTTCGCTCTACCCTAGTTGACTAAGAGTGAACTTTATTTAAAGTGGACCGGTGATCCAAGTGGACAACTTGGGTTGGGACAGTTAGCGACCGTTGACCATTCAATGGCCAACTACATTCGCCAAAGTACCTCGATAAATAATTTGGATAACGAACGACTACGGCCAGCATAATCGTCCTTTAGGCTTTTAAAAAATAAGAAAGTGTCGATTGACCTAATAAATGCTATGCATACAATAACAATTTAATGTTCGAAAGTTAAACACATGAAGCGCAAAAAAAATAATCACTAATTATTACAAAATCAAATAGTTAGTCAAATAAACAATCAAGTCAAAATGGTTAGAACTCAATTAAATCCCCAGCAGAGTCGCAATTTCTATTTTATGTTTAAAAAGAAATATAAGACTTATTTTATAAAAATATCAATTTAACTTAACTTGTAAAGAAAAACCAATTTTATATAAGAGTCGTCATTTTATTTTTTAAAGAAAAATCAAGGAAACTTTAAATTTCCAAAAGACTTAAACAAAAAAATCATTTGAAAGTACCAAAAGGGATTCGGGGTTTACACTTCAAGAAGGTGTTAGACCGTTGAAGTGTCCGCTAACGTGTGATTGACCTACGACTTGACTAAAAATTTGACTAACTTTGAAAATTAACTAAGTATAGAAATTAAACAAAAAGATTTAAGTTAAATACTACTTGAAAGGAAATACCTGAAATTATTTTTATTTGATAATCAACATAAATAAATAAAACATAAATATTTCACTTCAACATAAAGAAAAGAGAGGGCTATCTTGAGATTGAATTAGATTTAAACCAAAAGAAAACAATGTTAGAGAGTTAATACAAAACAAGTTATAATAAGAATAAGGGAACAAAAGCTTCAAATTTGGGCTCCTTGCCCAAATTCAACTATGGTGGGCTTTTGGCCCACAAGTTGTCCCATGTCTAAAAAATCTGCCCAAAATAATGGACTTTAGCCCAATTCTTGCCATGTCTTAAACTAACAAAAGAGCTGTAGAGCACAAAATCATGCAAAAGAAAAATAACGTAAATAATAAGTAACTTACATAAATCTCATAGTGTAAAACCTAAATTACCTTCTATCCCTATTATTTTTCTAATTACGCAAAGTCCATATTTTTTAGACATTTTAGATACATAATTAAGGATCCGGATATATTATTGTTGAAACATTATGCATCAATCTGTTGCACTTATTAAGGAAAAAAAAGCTGAAAAATCAAATTAAAATCTCATAGTATCCATTTGAATTAAGGGAAAAAAAATGAAAATCAATTAAGATCCCATAAATCGCACTATTCCATTCCAAATTATTGTCAAGAATTCAATTATATAGTGTAACAATCCAAAAAATTCAAAATTTAATTTCTTCCTCTTGTTCATCGTTCTCTCTGTTTCATAAAACTTTTGTCGAATTTTTGGATAAGCGAGGTGAGTTATGAAGGATACAAAAGTGATGAAATTGTTGTTGGACAAACGATTTCTTTTGTGAATCTTCAAGTTCATCAAATATCCTTTTGATTTTGATTCAAGATTGTCGAAAATTTTGATATTCAAAATTCTTCTCCTAGTTCATTGAAGATCCTTTCAGTTTTGATTCAAAATTGTTGAAAATTTTGAGTTTCAAAATTATTCTCCTAGTTTATTGAAGATCCTTTCAATTTTGATTCAAAGTTATCAAAAATTTTGAGAAGAAAAATCATGAACATCCTTTCAATTTAAATTTATAAGTGTTGTATTTCTACTATAGATACATTAAATAAGAAAGTGTTGCCCATAAGATTTTAGGTTTGGGATCAATACATTATTGTTTGGTAATTGTTATGTATCGATACATGTAATTTTTCCAAATAATTAATAATATCATGTATTTGTAATGAAGGTAACAAAGCTTGCGACTAATAAATACTTGACTTCAAATAATTTTCAACAACAATGAACTAAGGTGAAATTGGTCCAATTAATAGTCTAATACAAGTACAACACTCAATGTATGAATTAGGTCATTACAATCTTATAATCAATAAAACTCGAGTTTTTCTTTAGCTCTTTTGCGCTTATTATTCATCTCGGGTTTTTCCCCAAAATTAACTGGAATGCCCTCTATTTGTTTCAAGATGTCTGATCCTGATAATGTAATTGGTGGTTCCCGTTGCTCGATTTTTCCATTAAAACGAAGTCGTTGTAATCTAAACCGATGGCCACTTTCAAGAAAACGACGATGTCCCATAAAGCACCATTTTCTACTATGAATCAACCTATAAGAATTTGTAGCAAAATTACATGTGGGGCAAACAAACTCAGTGTATGTGTTCCATCCAGATAAGTTACCAAGCTCGGGAAAATCACTAATTGTCCATATTAAAGTTGCACACATTTTAAGTGTTTCTTTTTTTGAAGAATCAAATGTTTGCACTCCATCGTACCACAATTCCCTCAACTCTTGGATAAGAGGTTGTAAGTAGACATCTATGTCATTTCTTGGCATTTTTTTTTCCTGGAATGATCATTGAGAGAATGAATGAAGATTGCTTCATGCATTCCCAAGGAGGACAATTGTATGAAATAAGAATCACTGGCCAAATACTATAGGTTGTTGACATTGCTCCAAAGGGATTAAAACCATCACTAGCCATACATTTTGAGGGTCTGCAACAAATTCAGGATGAAGCAAGTTAAATCCCTAGGATGTCTCATCAATCCATCTTGGTTACCCCCAAAAAAATGCCATCTCATAGATTCAGCAGTTTTAGAGCATATGTACAGTCTTTGTAGCCTTGGCTTTAGTGGAAAGTAACGCAAAATCTTTGCAGGTTGCTCTTTATTTTTATCTTTCCACCTAGATGTCTTGCATTTTTTTGCATTCTTGCAAACCTTTATCGTCTTTTCCAAAATATAACATACAATACTCATTTGGGCAAGCATGTATCTTGGTATAATTAAGACCAAGTTTATTGATGGTTTTCTTGGCCTCATAAAATGAAGCAGGAATCTTGGCATCTTCAAAGGCATCTTTTAACAATTCCAATATCATACCCATCACTTTGTCAGTCATTCGGCGCAAACACTTTATGTGATACAATCTGATTAGAAAGGACAATTTGGAATACTTCTTACACCCTTCATATAATGGTTGCTTGCCATCTTCAATCAATTCAAATAACTTGGCATAATCTTCATCCTGCCTTTCAGTATGCTTTTTATTTAATGTTTTTTTCTCCATTTATAGGCTCACAAGACACATCAGGTACATTGATATTGTTTTCAGTGAACCTAGAAGCATTATTAACCATGAATTCCATTGGACTATGGGGCTGCAAGGTCTCTTCTACATCACGTGTACTCTGAAATGTTTGTGTTATAGTTGCATTTGAATCTTCACCATGCAAATACCAAAATTTATAATTTTCTGGAAAAGGCTTTAAAGTTAAGTGTTCTTGAACTACATCTCTTTCTTGCCACTTATTGAAGCCACACCTCGAACATGGACACTTAATTACATGTCCGTCAATAGATCCATACTCAAAGGCAAAATTCAGAAAGTTTCTAACCCCATCTACATATTCAGGAGTATTTCTTGGTTTGCCAATCCAAGATTTATCAATTGACATGGCTAGAAAGAACGACATAGCAATTCAACTTAAAATTAAATAATATCAAAATGAAAAGTGTAAATAACAACTAAGCTTTTCAAGAAAAATACTCTAATTGTAATGCTAACAGTTTGAATTCCTTATTTTCAAGAAAAATACTCTAATTTTCTTATTTAATTGAGTAAAAGAACTGTAGTTCACTAACTAGTTTGCAGAACTCATATCTAGTATTTTGTATATTACATCATCACTATCAGATTCTCAATCTACATCCCAAACAATCAAAGTAAAAATAGAACCTATCAAATGCCAAAATTATTGAGAATTTTCTTCAGTGAACTCTAAGGTTCGAAACTGGAAAAGAAAGTGAACTCTAGATCATAACTTCAGTATTTCTGTAAGGCTCCTCTTTGGACTACAACTAAACTATAACATGCAAAATCAAACTATAACAACAAATCTCTACAGAATAAGATAGAACTATAACAAAAACTAAAACCCCTAACAAATCTCTACAAAATTGTACAGAAATATNAGCTAAATGAACACTATTATCATTTCGAGTGAGACAAGGCAGTGGCTCAGCTAACTATAGAGCTAACGAATATGACGAACAATATATAACATCCAAAGTGATTTCACTGATGCTTAACTCACGTTCACAGCTCAAAAACTCAAAGAAAAGTGAAACACAATACACGGAATCAACTCCACATAACAAAACCGGTACAAAGAATGTCATACAACACACTATATCGTAAGAGAGAACGGAGTTACCTTTCTTAGAACAGATTTCCGGGATAAGAATTGGAGGAATTGTCCGATTCGAAATTTGAATTCCTTAGACAAGGTTGAAAGCTGTAATTTGTACACAATTTCCTCAAGGGATTGAAATTGAGAGCCCTTGATTGTTGAGCAAGGACGATGAAGCACCGAGATTTTGACACCTAGATGATTCGAGAAGAGGAGGACGCGCGATGGGTTGTTTTCCGGGTTTGCAGCGCGAGAGAGAAGAGGAAGATGTATACTGTATTTGTTGTTGTTGTAAAGAGAATTGGTCGGCTATTTGAATTGTGAGGTGGAATGGATTGTTGATTGTGTTGGGCTGCTGGGTCTTGTGGTGTAAAGAAGAAATGGGCTTAATTGGGAATTGGGAGTAAAGGAAAATGGGTCCAAGATTGGAGGCAACAAAATGGTTGGGTTTGCAATTGGAGAGATGGCCCAATTATAGCCAATTGTAGTTAATAATTTAGCCAAAGTTAATAAGTGAATCCGGCTAAAGATTAAATAAGACGAATTATAACTAAATAATCTAAAATTATTACCAAAATTTAAAGAGCAACTTTCACATATAGTAAACACAAAAATCATATTTGTATGCTATAGCTATAATTTGCATAATTGCGCTCCATAACAAACATAAATATGTATATTTCGCTATACATATACAAAAGAAAGCAGTTGTATATACTTTGTTTCTGTTTCGGTATACATATACAAAAGATCAATTGTATAATCTGTGTTTGTATAAAGCGAGAAAGAGATAAAGGCAAAAGAGAACTGGGCAGGAGAATATTTGTATTGTATAATTATAAATGTATAGGACGAAGATATATGTATTTGCATGTGTATATACAATTTTCTCTTGCTTTATACAAACAGAAATGCAGTTTATACATTTCTGTTTGTATAAGCGAGAGAGGCGAGGGAGAGACTGGCGAGCGAGATCTGGGAGAGTGGCGAGCGAGATCTGTGAAAGGGGAGAGATGGGAATGAAAAAAAATATATATATACAATTTTCTCTCGCTTTATACAAACACAAACGCATTTTTATACATTTGCGTTTGTATAAAAAGCGAGAGAGGCGAGGGAGAGAACGAGAGTGGCGAGCGAGATTCAGAGAGGCGAAATAGCAACAATTTGTTATGGGGTACAATTAAATCAAACTATGTTTATAACATTTAATTTGAATTAATAGTTTGCTATTATATACAATTTCCCTAATTTAAACTAAATTAATTTAATAAAATATTTAACTTAAATATATAAAATCTTTTTGAGATGATTTTGAATATTCATAAAATATACAAATTATATAAAACATATTTATTGTTTTAAAATATTATAAAAAGATTACAATCACATTAAAACTTGAAATATATTTTGAATTTTTATAAAATTAATTCTTTCGAATCATTTAAAATTAAAGAAGCTTGAAAATTAATTTATATCGTGGAGGGTCAAAATTGGGTGTCAACAACTGTCCATCGTTTGACTTGGATCGATGAAAGAAATTTGAGGCAAACAAAATTGACGAATCCAATTTTGACCAACCACGTCTCCATCTTTCAGAAAAGGGATTTGGTACGAATTTTAGTAATTGTGGCCGAACTCCGGAAATGGATTTCCTACATATCTCAAGCTATATGATAATTCAGGTCACTTGTAGTTCAATACGCTTGATTTGACGCACGATTCTGAAATGATTCAAAAGCTATCCTAATACCAAATTATAAGGGCACCATAATGCTCGATTGGGGATAAGATTTAAGAGAGAATGTTGAAGTATATCCGAGTTTTTAACATTGAACTCACCTACATATCCCTCGACTCAGAGAATCAAACTGTTTGTATTTCGACTCGATCGATTGAAAAGGAAATCCAGTATGCTAAGATAACATTTGGTTCTAGAAGAGTGACAAATAAGTTGAATTATGCAAAATAGGCTTGTAATATCTTAGCCATGAATATGGAGCTCTTCACATTCATAAGTAAGAACTTACATGAACATAATTTCCAAAATTATTGGTGCATTATCACTCATATTGGAAAGTTGCCTCCAGTGAGAGACGAAGTTTTCAGATGCGAAACTGAAACTAATAACCCCAAAGAAATACCCACATGCCTTCTGATAGGGGTGTGGTTTGATTGTGGTGGAAATCGCTCCTCAGCTCACGTCCTAAGAGTTTGACATTCATTTTTGTACTATGTCCCAGTTCGCTGCTAAGAAAAAGTTTCACGTTATGCTGCATCCTTTTTTATGTCGTCCACACCTGTGGTTTGTTTCAGAATTCATCCTCTTGGATGGTCTCGATAAAGACTGAGATAAAACTTATTAGTATAAAATGTAATTCAAATGGAGAGATAGTGTATTTTACCATGTCGACACTTAGCTGCTCCCTTCAAATACTAGACGTCAGCCTCTATCAATTTGACGTAAAGCAAATAAAGCTTATACCTCATATTTACAATATAATTCTTCAATGTACTATTCTTTTCATATTGAAGTAATAAGAAATATACTAATGTAATACGTTAATGATTCTCTTGATGACTTTCTTACAATAAAGATACTGATGATGCATCACCAAACAGTGATAATAATAACGATTTTCTAAAATGAAGTTGGTGCCTCACTGGGCAATGAGGATGATGCCTCACTGGGCGGTGACGATGATGATGACTTCTTGGTGCTGAATGAAGATAATGCCTCACTGGATAATGACAATGAATACCTCATTGGGCAATGAGTTAAAAATGACTTTTTGGCGCTGGATGAAGATAAGGCCTCACTGGGAAATGATGATGATGATGACGACTTCCCAATGCTGAATGAAGATAAGGCCTCGTTGGGAAATGACGATAATAATGAATTCCGGTGTTGAATGAAGATAAGACCTCACTTGGTGATGACAATGATGATGACTTTCCGGTGTTGAATAAAAGATAAGGTCTCACTAGGCAATGACAATGATGATGACTTTTCGATGTTGAATGAAGATAAGGCCTCACTGGGCAATAACGGTGATGATGACTTCCCGATGTTGAATGAAGATAAGGTCTCACTAGGCAATGACAATGATGATGACTTTCCGATGTTGAATGAAGATAAGGCCTCACTGGGCAATAACGGTGATGATGACTTTCCTATGTTGAATGAAGATAAGGCCTCACTGGGCAATGACGATGATGATGATTTTCAGTGTTGAATGAAGATAAAGCCTCATTGGGCAATAACGATGATGATGACTTCCCGGTGTTGAATAAAGATAAGGCCTCACTGGAAATGACAATGATGATGACTTCCGATGTTGAATGAAGATAAGGCCTCACTGGGCAATGACAATGATGATGACTTTCCGTGCTGAATGAAGATAAGGCCTTACTAGGCAATGACGGTGATGATGACTTCCCGATGCTGAATGAAGATAAAGACTCACTAGGCAATGACGATGATGATTAGAGCTGTTAAAAGGGGTTGGCCTAACCCAACCCAACCCAACCAAACCCTAATGGGCTAGAGAGTTAAACGGATTAGGATGGTCCGACCCTTTAAATTAAAGGGCCTATAAAATAGCAGCCCAACCCAACCCTAAGCGGACCATGGGTTGAGACGGGTTGGCCCTTCAACCAAAAAATAAACAATATTGCTCTCTTAGAAAGAATATCTAAAAGTATCGAACGTTGATGTCTATGAACACGACATCAATATATACAAAAATTCATTTATGAATCACAAACTTCAGTGAATACTTACAAAAATACATAATAGCAAACATAAGATTTAGCAGAAAAATGTTGATCATTCCACCATTCCTCCCACAAAAAATTAGTCGGTTTAAAAGATTTCCAGCAACACAAGGCAACCCAAAAACTTAACAAAACTAAATTGCTAAATATTACATGACCCATTGATTAAAGTTTCACAACTCCACTTCCGCTTCCACTTGTACCATTGATCATATTTGAATCAACATGTGATATTGTTTCCTTAAGAAGTTCATCTTCTTCTACGATTCACCATACAAAATGTTAGTTAGATAATAATTAACAAATACTTTCAGAAAAAGAGTGATATATTAATCGGTTAGATAGAAAAATATTACCCTTATTAGGTTGAGTAAACCCATGCAATCAATTTCTTGTAGTGACAAGAGTTTGGACATTTTCATGATGGATACAATTTCTATATTTGGTAACAACACATCCACCAATACAAAACGTTGATTCAAATGCTACGGTGGTAATTGGAACACTAAGAATATCTCAAGCCATTACCGATAGATCTGGATATTTTTTTTCCATTATCCTTTCAATACTTAATAACATTCATCTCATGAAAAGTCTCATAATCGAGCTTTTGTTCCTCCAAATAAAGGTCCAATTCTGACTTTCAAGCAATGCAAATAGATATACCCTCAAACTCTTTAAATTCCTATTAATTTGAAACATTAAATATAATAACGATAAGAAGACGAACCACATCATAGCAAGTAAAAAAGTAAACTAATTTTAACTTCAAATAAAATAGTGAAATGTAACTCATTTTTGTCTAACTACGCATTAAACAGAACTATAAAAACCATCCAATAAACAAAATTAGTTCTAAAATGTGTAAGGATTTTTAATCACAATCCATCAAAGTAAAGAATATAAGTATTTTTAAGAAAAGATACATAATGATTTAGAGAGAGTAATTAGATACTTACCGCAAATAAAGTAGACTTCTTTTGTTTGGATTAATTTCCTTCTTTAGTTGGTTTGGATCGAATAGTAGAAACAATTGCCTCAATTTGATTATTTGCATACCGTTCATAGAGCTTGTATAATTTTAACTTTATATGCTGAAGAAGAGTTCAACTTTGAGAAACAATATTCTAAAAGTTGCGTCTTGAAGCGAGGATCCAGAGTTGCTCCAAATAAGAGTATCAAACTATATCTATTCCAATATTTCTGAAACTTTTTGAACATTCTTATAACCATTTCATTAATAAGTTCATCTAAATTACTTGAATTCTCCTTCAGCAATAGAGTTGTCAAAATGGGCTTGGCCCGTTAAGTCGGTCCAACTCAATCCTTGAATTAAGTAGGGTGGTGCCTAATTTTTTGGCTCATTTAGGAACGAGACATTTTGACCCAGCCTCATTT
>NC_064284.1:58451695-58458168 GCF_019186545.1 Solanum stenotomum | reverse complement strand
AATATAGATAAATCGTTAGTATTATATTAAAAAATGTCAGGAATAGAACTAGCCCCGAGAAGTAAAATATTCACAGCTAGATGTAAAAACTTCTATGTTTAACGACAAAACATAAAATAACAGCAAAAAGTAAAATAAATAAAATAAAAATAGAAGATCCTTTTGAAAGAATAGTCACAGTCATAGACAAGAATGACTATAGTTATAATGAAATTGACAAAGAAGAAGATTTAGAAATAGTAAAAGAAAGATTAAGTAAATCAAAAAGAATAATAATGAACTGTGAAATATCACAAATCTCATAAAAAATGAGTATCTCAAGAAGAATAGATAAAACTCTACAAAAATCAATGAAAGAAGAAATAAAACCACATCATTAGTACATAATGGGAATAATGGAACAACGAAAATATTTAATATTAATAGATACAGAACGAGAAGAAAAATATATTACGAGAGAATTAGTGACGGAAGATGAAATAATAATTATTGAGCAATCATGCCCCGAATTACCAAAAGCATTAATGTATACCGAAGAAACTACAAAAAAGGAAATAATCATTGGAGGAGTACCAATAGTGCTAAAATTTAAAATATACCAAGGAGATGAAAATATCATTTTAGGAATAAAATAGCTAGAACAAGTAAAACCATATAATCTAGAAGACAAACAGTTAACAATAAATTATCAAAATAAAAGAGTAATAATAAAAACAACCTTAGTATAAATTATACATACTTGCAAAGATAATAATAGAGGGATATTACAACAGATATTATACACCAATGATAGATACGGGAGCAGAAGTTAATATATGTAAATACAATTGTTTACCAAAAGATAAATGGGAAAAATTAAAAGATAGTAGTAACAGAATTTAATAATGAAGGAAGCATGGTCACATATAAGACAAAAAATATAAAAGTACAAATATGGATAAGATACTAACTATAGAGGAAATATATAACTTTGAATTAACTACAAAAAATATGTTATTAGGAATGCCATTTTTAGAAAAATTATACCCACATATAATAACAAAAACACACTGGTGGTTTACAACACCGTGTAAACAAAAAATAGGAGCAAAGAGAGTAAATAATAAAAAACGAAAAACAACAGAATGGATAAAAGGAAGTGAAACAATTACACAAAAATTAGAAAATATAAAAGAAGAAGACCCTAAAATAGAATTAATTATATTCTCTATAGATAAAATAAAAAATAATCCAAGATAAGTTAGAATTATTATATAGCGAGGATCCTTTACAAGGATGGGAGAAACATAAAACAAAAATAAAAATTGAGCTAATTGATAATAATAGTATAATAACCCAAAAACCATTAAAGTATAATTTTAATGATTTAACCGAATTTAAGATACATATAAATGATTTACTAGAAAAAAGGATATATACAAGAAAGCAATAGTAAGCACACAAGCCCGTCATTTATCGTAAATAAACATAGTGAACAAAAAAGAGGAAAAAGCAGAATGGTTATAGATTATAGAAATTTAAATGCAAAAACTAAAATATATAATTATCTGATACCAAATAAAATACTAAAGATAAGACAAATACAAGGATATAATTATTTTAGCAAATTTGATTGTAAATCAGGATTTTATCACTTAAAATTAGAAGAAGAATCTAAAAAACTAACAGCATTCACTGTACCACAAAGATTCTATGAATGGAATGTATTACCATTTGGATATAAAAATGCACCAGGTAGATATCAACGCTTTATGGATAACTACTTTAAATAATTAGAAAATTGTGTAGTATATATTGATGATATATTACTATATTCTAAAACCAAGATGAACACATAAGATTATTAGAAAAACTCATACATATTATAGAATATTCAGGCATAAATCTAAGTAAAAAAAAAGCAGACATAATGAAAAATCAAATATAATTTTTAGGAATACATATAGAAAAAAAATGGAATAAAAATGCAAATACATATAGTACAAACAATAATTAACTCAAATAAACTACTAGATACGAAAAAGAAATTACAATCATTTCTAGGACTAGTAAATCAAGTAAGAGAATATATACCAAAATTAGCAAAGAATTTAAAATCATTACAACAAAAATTAAAGAAAGATGTAGAATAACAGTTTGATAAGAAAGACCAAACACAAATACAAAAAATAAAATTATTATGTAAGAACCTACCTAAACTATCTTTTCCGAATGAAAATAAAAAATTTACTTATATAGTAGAATCAGATGCCAGTGAAAAAAGTTATGGAGGAGTATTAAAATATTGGTATGGAGAAGGAAAAATAGAACATCATTGTAGATATTATCCTGGAACATTTACTAATGCAGAAATAAGATGGAAAATAAATAGGAAAAAATTATATTCGGTATATAAATGTTTATTATCATTTGAACCATATATTGTATATAACGAATTTATTATAAGAACAGATAATACACAAGTAAAATGGTGGCTAACAAGAAAAATACAAGATTCGGTAGCAACAAAAGAAATAAGGAGATTAATATTAAATATATTAAATTTTACATTTACAATTGAAGTAATAAAAACTTATAAGAATATTATTACAGATTATCTATAACGACAAAGCTACTCAGACTGAGACTGAGGAAGAAGATACAATTGAAAAGATACTCAAAGTCATTACTACACTTTGTACAAAAGTGGATAGTATGGATAACGAGATACAAAAGTTAAAGACTAATGAATATAATCTGAAGTCTAAAGCTAGTCAGCAGCATGACTATAAAAATGCGGAGCTACATCGATCGAAAGACGGAAAAAACCCAGAGCTAAAGGAGACGATTGGAAACTCCTTAAAACCCATAATGTTTGTTTAAATACAGTTGTAGGTACAAGCAAACAAGTTAGTGATAAACAACATAAAAATGCGAACCTAAACCAGCTATTCGAAAAACCATTTACCCAAAGGACACTTAGACACATGTCTATGGAACCACAAACATCTACATACGCAGATAGTTTACAAAACCAAAATGAGAAAAAGACATATAACTACATCACACGAACCTATATCGAAAATATACACAAAATTCAAACTTATTTAAACCTTAACCCCAGATCAACTACAAAAGAACCAAGCCAGGATTAGTTGACACAAAAGTTACAAGGATATAACAAGCTAATTGCACGGCCAAAAACTAACGCTAATTTAGTAAGAACATGTTACAACTATGGACTGTTGAATACCGTATACACATACGACGGAGAAGAAGTTAGTGGAATACCAGAACTACACAAGACATTCATCACATACAAAAGAGTTACAAAAGGAAATTTATTTTATATAAAATTTTATACAGCACCAGCGGAGATATTATACGAGGAAATAAAACCTCCAATACATGTTATCAAGATAAGACTAACTAAAGATATGATTATACCCGAGGACATCGGACAACAAGAAGAGATATGCAAAATAGAGATACCAAGTTTTTATGCCAACAAAAGAATAATTGGTATATCAACTATTATACAAGAATTAACAAACAATTATTTAAACGAAAATGCGATATAGAGTTATTACTCGAGAGATCAATTAATGATATATTCAAATTCAAGAGAACTACGAAGAACAGATATGGATGAAGTCCAACGATGTATCTTATCATTATTAAAACCAGAGGAACGACCTACGACAAGAGCACTAAAAATAGAATTTATTTCAACAGAGTTATTAACCAGATATTGCAAACTAATTGGACACAAATAACCTGATCACATATGTTCAAAGTGTAATGGAGAAGATAACATAGTTCCAGATGTCCAGCTGGAATAATCAACGAGGAAAAGAAAAAAAAAACAAGAAGGAGAAGATAAAAAGATAAGAACGGAAAAAGTTATGTAAGTAAAATAATGTAAAATAGTTGCAAAGTTATAAAGTAGTCAAATAAGTACGTAGATAAGATGTAAAAAGTTAAAAAGTCATAAAAAGAATAGTGTATAGTTTGGTGTGTGTGTCATAAAGTAGGTATGTGTCTTAAAAATTGTGTGTAAATAATGATAAGTGTATATGTACATTATTTGCACACTATTTTTAAGACACATACCTACTTTATGACACACACACCAAACTATACACTATTCTTTTTATGACATTTTGACTTTTTACATCTGTCCATTACTATTTACTACTATTCATGATTACTATTTACTATTATTCATGAATAGTTCTTATTTTGTCTATCACTATCCTATTTACGATTTAAAACAAGTTAGGAAGTTTTTATAAGATTAAAAATAACTTAAATTAAATTTATAATGACTTTGAATAAATTTAAAACCAAAAGTATTAATGAGGAACTTCACATCAATAGGAAGAATCTCAAGCCAATCCAAACGGTTTCTAAAAAAATTGTAAGACTTCTTAAATTTACATTCATTGATTCTTTCACCGATCTTCTTTGTTTTTTCTAATTTGCATTTACTATTTAAAAAACAATCGCTATTTATTGAAGAAAAATTAACAATATTGTACGCTGACTGTTTATACCAATATATTTCTTTATTTTGTGAGATATGATCACAAAACAAAGAAAAATGTTAATAATAATCATCCCACTTGCAATATTAATGTAATTTTCTTCTTTTAACAGGTAGTGATTATTTTAAAAATAATAAACACAAATGAAGAAAAAATACAAGATAGATGAAAAGGTTCAATTAACATAAATCCAAATTTGAGTAAACTTTTCTAAAAATCCACAAAAATATAAAGGCATTATAAAACTACTTCAAAAAAACAACATTTGACACTCATTACAATCAAGAATGAAATATTTATACACTAATTAGACTTGTTATTTAATTTTAAATTTATTACATTTACTAATTTTAAAAGAAATGTTTATTAGTTCAAGCTCACAAAACTTCAATTTGCTTTTCATATTCAAACACAAAATTAACATTAAAATTTAATAGTGATACTCTTATTCAAATTAATTGAAAGAAACGAAGTAATAAAAACTTTGTTGTAGTTTTAGTTATAAATTAAGAAACAATACAAAAAAAGGATAAAACTAATGGTATACATCAAGGAGAAAATCATAAACGTAATTAAGCAATAATTGCGGTCAGAGTTCAAACTTCAAAAGTAGAAAAAGAAAAAACAAAGTGGCTCAAAAGTGCTTGAAAACAATCATAGCTACCTCTCAATTAAAATTAAATGAAAGGTACCTCAACTATTTGAGAGATTTTATAATTTCTCATCATTGCCACATTACTCAAAAGAAAAAATTAGTCATTAAAAGAAAAAAAGGAATGATGATATCACCAATGTAATGCAACGGATGGATAGAGTTGTTTCTGACTTATTCAAATTCTTTTTTAATTAAAGATCTCAATTTTGAGACCTGAGTAAAGAATAATCTATGAAAGAGCTCATGTATCCAAATGAATTAACGCAACACAAATCTAAATCAATCAATCTCCAATGTAAATATTGAACACAGATGAAAATAAATAAAAAAATAAAATAGGAATGATGGTTAAATCCAACTTGGAAAATTCATTTAAAAAAAAAGTGGAAAAAATGGTTAAGCGAATTCCTCTCAGACAAATGCCTCGAATTGTCCTCACGATTTAAAAGAATGGATTTCAGACTCGTCATCTTAGTTTGTTCATCACAGAGGAAAACAAAAACACAACAATACAATCAATGATGATTTATCAGATAAAAATGAAGAAAATAAAAGTGAAAGTATATATCAAATATTGAAGAAGAATGATTGCTCTATAATTAGTATATCATATCATAGAGATAATGATCGATTGATTTCTGCAGATATAGTGTTAAAAAAAGGGTGAGATGCAACAGCCTGAGGAACCAGTTTGTACTTATAGGCATGAGTTACTTTAGGGTTTAGATTTTGGGCTTTCTATAATGAATCATTTGGGCTGGGATTTGGTAGCCCAACTTGGTCCAAGGGAAAATTAACCTTATTAATTAAGTAAAAATTAGGCAAATGACATAGTATAAGAAAGAAATTACTTCCTTTCCCTACTCTTTTATTAATTACCAAAAATCTTTTTTTTTAGTGTTTTTCGGATATATAATATAGCAGTGTGGATACATAATATAGCAGCGCGGATATTTTAATTAATAACGGGCGGATACTTAAATTATTAAGTTGTTAGTAGCACAGATACTTAATTAACGGGAGGATGCATAATATAACAGCGCGGATACTTTAATTAATAACGAGTGGATACTTAAATTATTAAGTTGTTAGCAACACAGATACTTAATTAACGGGCGGATGCATAATATAGCAGCGCGGATACTTTAATTAATAACGGGCGGATACTTAAACTAATAAAGTATCCGGTTAAGTTGAATTGGGGGAAAATAAGGGATTTTTGTATTTTAGTAAAAGAGTAGGGAAATATTGAGAATAGGTAAAGAAGTGTTGTGTATTTAAGTAATTTTTCC
>NC_064284.1:58415986-58451332 GCF_019186545.1 Solanum stenotomum | reverse complement strand
CACTATGCCATCACTTCTGTATTGCTCGTATCTAACATCACTTTCCCATATTCCTGAATGCCTTAACAAGATCGAAATATTCATTACAAATCTTCACCAAAAAATGCGCTGCAATTTTTTTTGAATCAGCCTTCCAGAGCTTTTCGCAAAACAGGAAGAGAGAATTTCAAAATTTGAAATTTTAGTTCAGTAATTGTTTTATGAATGATTGATTTGTAGATGAAAGAAACGTATGCGTGAATTGTGGCAATCAATTTTTATTTCTGTTTTAAATCCCTTATTTAACGCACTAAACTGATAATTACAGCTTCTAAATTAAAGTATCCGCCCGCATATTAAAGTATCCGCAAGACAATAAAATAAAGGGAATTTTGTAATTTATGAAAGAGTAGGAATAGGAAGTAATTTGTTTATTATACTATGTGCTTTGTATAATTTTTACTTAAAAATAACCAAAAATAAAGATTTATTTATTTATTTATTTATTTCCCTAATTTACTCATTTGTTCCAAATCAGCTCACATCTCCTTCTAATTCTCTCTTTCCGTTTGTCGCCCAATCTAAATTATAATAAAGGAGAGTAGTTTACAATGTGGTTAAGTCAACTGGTAAACTAATGAAATGTCACTTGCCAATTTTAAGATTAATTTAATAAATATTATTAGAAAAATTTGAATTTAAAGTATTTGAAATTAAAAATACATTAAGCTTTTTATTTTTGTTCAATAAAAATTGGCTTAAAATAGAAACACATAAACACAAGAACTCTAAATGAATTCTTACTATTTCATTACTTATCCATTTCAAATGCTATAAAAATATAAAATAAAATAATAGCAATAATAATAATAATAACAAACAAACAAAAGAAGGAGAAGAAGAAGAAGAAAAATATTAACGAAAAAAATAAAAGAAGACAAATACGTAGGGAAAAAATTCAAAGTATAAACAATTTTAAATCATTATATTTTTTTTAAAAAATATTGACTAAAATACAAATCCCCAAGTAAAGTGCAGTTCTTAGTGAAGCTTTTTGTTTGAAAAAAATTAGTTTAAAATAGAAACTCATAGATAAAAGAACTCTAAATGAGTTCTTACTATTTCATTATTTATCCTTTTCAAATATTATAAAAATAAAATAATATTAGTAATAATAAAAATAAGAACTACTACTACAATAACAATAACATAAAGTTCTAAAATCTTACAAAAATCCAAGTTCTCTAAATTTGTCAACTTAAAGTTCTAAAATCCTGCAATAATTCAAGATTTCTAAAATTCACAACTTAAAGTTCTAAAATCTTACAATAATTCAAGATTTCTAAAGTCCATAACCTAACGTTCTAAAATCCTACAATAATTCAAGTTTTCTAAAGTTCACAACTTAAAGTTCTAAAATCCTACAATAATTCAAGATTTCTAAAGTTTACCACCTAAAGTTCTAAAATCCTACAATAATTCAAGATTTTTAAAGTTCACAACCTAAAGTTCTAAAATCCTACAAAAATTCAAGATTTCTAAAGTTCACAACTTCAAGTTCAAAAATCCTACAATAATTCAAGATTTCTAAAGTTCACAACCTAAAGTTTAAAAATCCTACAATAATTCAAAATTTCTAAAGTTCACAACCTAAAGTTCTGAAATCCTACAAAAATTCAAGTTCATATCTAATTTTTAAAATTAGTTCAATATAAACTTCAAATTCAAGACTTTCTAAGTTCAAGAATTCAAGTAAGCTAATTTCAACTTTCATATATTATCCAATATTTTTCTAACTTCAAAGTAATCAAACTTTCATGTACAATCTAATATTTTTCTAACTTCAACTTTCAAACTTACTAAATTCAAGAATTTTTAAATTGAAAAATTCAACTAATCTCATTTCAATTGTTATATACTATTCAATATTTTTCTAGCTTCAAAATTATCTAACTTTTATAGACAATTCAATATTTTTCTAATTTCAACTTTCAAACATACTAAATTCAAGAATTTCAAAGTTGAAAAATTCAACTAATCTAACTTCTAACTTCTAATTATTTGTTAGTTTTAACTTCTAATACTCAATTCACAATCATATTTAAAAATCCCCAATTTAAAAGAAAATCCTAAAAAAAATCCTTAATTCTCTCCCTATCTAACAACAATCAAATATACAAATTAACAAATGTATAACACAATTCAACAAACTAAAACAATATTCTAATTAACAAATCAAAAATAATTACTAGAATTGAAAAAAAAACTAAAATTAAACACTAACCTTTTAACAAGGAGGAGAGGCAGTGGGTGGGGACGATGGGGTGACGGCGATGGAACTAGCGGCAGTGGGTGGGAACGACGGGACGAAGGGCGACGACGTTGGGCGGTGGTGACAGCGGTGTGGCGGAGGTCTGCTCTTAGAGAGAAGGGAGAGAAGAGAGAAGAGAGAGAAAGATAGATGGAAAAATTGAGGGAAACCCTGCTTCTATGTCAACATAATTAAACAAAAAGCGACGGACATCATCTCTTTGTCCATCGCTTTTTTAAAAATATTTGATCGATATTTTGACCAAAAAGCGACAGACTAAGAGACGTTGTCCATCACTTTTTTTAAATGTTTGACCAGATATTTTGACCAAAAAGCGACGGACTAAGAGATGTCGTCTGTCCCTTTTTTTTAAAAATAATTAATAAATTAAAATTAATTAAAAACAACGGACAAAGTGGTTATTGTTTAATTTATAAATAATTATTTTGTATAAAAAGCGACAAACTAAGAGACGTTGTCCATCGCTTTTTTTAAATGTTTGACCAGATATTTTGACCAAAAAGCGACGGACTAAGAGATGTCGTCTGTCCCTTTTTTTTAAAAATAATTAATAAATTAAAATTAATTAAAAACAACGGACAAAGTGGTTATTGTTTAATTTATAAATAATTATTTTGTATAAAAAGCGACAAACTAAGAGACGTTGTCCATCGCTTTTTTTAAATGTTTGACCAGATATTTTGACCAAAAAGCGACGGACTAAGAGATGTCGTCTGTCCCTTTTTTTAAAAAATAATTAATAAATTAAAATTAATTAAAAACAACGGACAAAGTGGTTATTGTTTAATTTATAAATAATTATTTTGTATAAAAAGCGACGGACGGCGTGTCTAGATATATTAAATAAATAATTATTAATTATATATATATTTAGCGCAAAAATCCGCAAAAAAAAACGATGGATTAAGAGATGCCATCCGTTAGTTTTTGTAGAATAATTTAAGAATAATAATTTTTTATTAAAAAGTGACGGACAATGTGACAAATGGCGTCACTTTTTGGAGTGACACTGTCTGTCGTTTTTTAGCAGACTTTTAGTAGTGGTATATCATATGTGTGTCACATGTATTTTCTGTGGGGTGGACATCATATACAGTATGATTTTTTAAAAATTTGGTGTGATAATTTTGATTTTTAATATTTAGAAATATTATATTATTATCCTACCAAATTAGCTTAGCATGATTTGATATTTTTAATTTTGATTTCGATATTTTGCTGCATGTTTATTTATAACCATACTTATTTATCTTTGACTTACATATATTTATATAAAATAAGATATGGTATAAATTCCAATAAAAATTTAAACAACACTGTCTAAAATTAAGCACAATCCTATATAATTTCACTAAAAATTTCACTAACATCTGAAATCTAACTTGATATATATAAGTTATAACTTTATAGGAGCTGAAATACTTCTTAAATAATTTGTTGCACTTTTCAAATAGTAATGAAAATGACTTATGTATCACTTTGCAAAAGGAGTAGGTATACATTCCAACTTCCAATTCAAGTAATTGACATAGATATGATCTTTTATATATTATATTACCCTTATTTAGAAGTGCCACTTAAAAAGGACCAACACTGCAACTGCTCATTGTACTAAAGGCAGTGCTAATTGTACATTTCAAAGGACCAACACTGCATCTGCTGATTGCACTAAAGGCAGTAGTACTTGTACCTTTACAAATTTTACATTTACAGGACCAACACCCTCTCTCATTTTCCTTTCACTTTCTCTAGAAGCTTCTCCAATTTCTAACCCTAATTTGTCTCCCTCTCAACTCTTCGTGCGACTTCTCAACTCTTCAATGGCGAATGGACCTGTTCTTTACTGTTTTCTGTTTTTCTACATCTCTGCGAAGGTTTCCTGAAGATTTCAGTTTGTCTCCGACGACCTGCGCAGGTTCTTCGTCATGGTTTAAGGCAAATTTTAATGGCCACTCCTTCTCTGCTTTATTCTTTGTTGTTTCTCTAAACCCTTTAAATCTCTCTCTGAAGCTTGGCTGAAGATTTGTCTTTCTTTCCGGCGACCTGCGCAGGTACCCTAATTTCTCTCCCTCTCAACTATTCTTTCTACTTCTGAACTCTTGAATGCCCAATCCATCTGTTCGTTTGTGTTTTCGGTTTGTCTACAACCTTTAAATTTCTCTCTGAAGATTTCCTGAAGATTTCGGTTTCTGTCCGACGACCTGCGCAGGTATTTCGTCATCCTTTAAGCGATATTTCAATGCCGAATCCGTCTGTTGTTTACTGCTTTCTGTTTCTCTACAGCCTTTAAATCTGTCTCTGAAGCTTTCCTCAAGATTTCTGTTTATTTCCCTTTTTGGGTATTCTGTATATACTGTTTTGGTCAGACAAGGAATCTTCTGCAACATATACTGAAATTCTTGAATGCATGTCCACTTTAAAATCAAACATATGTCTATTTAAGATGTTTTTGCATATTCATAAGGGAAAATTTGAGTAAAGTTGCAATCTTTACTGGTTTTTCTGTATATTTTATTTTTATGGGTTGTCATAGGAAACAGGGCTTTTTGTTGTTATATCCATGGATGTTCTTTGGATGATAGTAACATCTGCTCTTTACTGTTTTCTCTTTCTCTACACCCTTTAAATCTGTCTCCCAACCTTTGCTGAAGATTTCTGTTTATTTCCCTTTTTCGGTGTCCTGTATATACTCTTTTGGTCTGACAAGGAATGTTCTACAACATATAGTGAAATGCTTGAATACATCTGGACTTTAAAGTCAAAGATATGTCTATTTCAGATGTTTTTGCATCTTCATAAGGCAAAAAATGAGCAAAGTTGCAATCTTTATTGTTTTGCTCTATATTTTCGTTTTCTGGCTTGTGATAGCAAACAGGGCTTTTTCTTGTTATATCCATTGATGTTCTGTTGATGATAGTAACTTTCTCTTTAATATACACTTATAGGATGGATTAGTAACACCATAAAGCAGGGAAATATCAAATCTTCCTTCTTTCTTGGATATAGTGCCAAGAAATTCACTAATTTAAAACAAAAATTACAGCCAAATAAATTAGCTGATACCTAAAGGGCCAACAACGTAAAGAGTAACATAGGAAAGGCGAACAACAGGAATAGAGCTCTCACTTTCCCTACAAAGTACCTGTCGTGCCATCACTTCCATTCTCATCTCACGCATTTATTCCTGTCCACTGTCGTCTAACAAAAACATAAAAACTCATTTGCTTTGCCCTTAAAATATGCACATGCTGATAGTTTACGCAGGAGGATAGAGCCAGAACAAATTGTTCATGGCTGAAAATGCCAAAAAATGTTTGGCTAATGATATATACAATCATAATTCAAGTAGGACAAAAAACAAAAAAAAAATTAAATGTTCACGTATGAATGTTGCCGAAAAATTAATAGTTCAAATTGTACACCTGTATGTCATGATTGAGAAATAACTAATTGCATGTACATGGTTACGAAATGAACATGGAAGCAAAAGTTAATAGTACGATACATGTTATGTGCTCTTTCATGCTTCTCTAATTTACGTTCGTTGTTTCTCCTAACTTCCTTTGGCAACAGTCTGTTAATGCTTTAGTACTACATCATAAGGTCACTTATGCAGGTCGAAAATCAATTTTACTCTGTCTACCTCCTTTCCTTTGATGCTTTTTCCCTTCTCCTGTAAAGTACTGCAAAAGTTGCATATGTGCAATGCCTATATTACTTGGAAAGCCATTCTCCAATGTAATTAGGTACTTATGTGACCTGCTTTTACATTTACGTCCTGCCTTTCTGTTTTCCTGTCCACAACTTCCCCATTTCCCACATCAAATGACTGCAACCCAACTATTACTTTAACCTATTAAATCTTACTTGATGAAGTTTTGTTTTCTCATATTGTACTAATTGTTTATAGTTAATGTATATTCCTTGCAGTTACAGAAAACATATACAGCACGCCTTTGACTTTTCAAGCATTCTTTCTTTGCATTACTGCAAAACAAGGTAATGAAATACTTCCCTAGCTCATTTCTCTATTACAGTGTTTTCTTAAGAACATAAATCTTACCAAAATTTTAATCTCCAATGCTATTTTCATCCTTTCTTAGAATAAATTAATACATGTACATGTCAACAATTTAATCTAATTTGCTCTTGCATGTTTCCGAATAAAACTAACTACATACATCAGTTTCGATTATTTATGCACATAGTGCTGCTAGGGAGATTACTGTGCTAATAGTTTAGCTTACTTTCATTCCTCCAGTAGTTTTAGTTCCACTACTTTGACTTGTTTTGAGGTTAACAATGAAGTAGACAAAACAATTGAACATGCAAATAGACTGTTTCGTCCAACTGTTGATCTTCAGTATAACTTCTATACAAGTTGTGTACAGAACAACAGCTTACAGCCAAACATTTCCAGCAATGTCTTCCATTTTAGGTTTTATGGATTCTACTGAATCTTCCATCTAGGACCCAAAATATAATGCCTTATATTCATCGCTCTTTCTTTGGTTCCATTTTGCAATAGAATCATTTTACAAAATGCCACACAAATGTGGCTGTTCACCACACTCTAATATGTAAGCTCAAAGAAGGCTCGATAATCTAACTCTAACATTAGCCGATAATGGAAGATAGTTAAACAAATGGAAAACCCAATTGTAACATCAATAGAAAATAGAACCTTAGAATGATCAAATTACTATACGACAGAGTCGCAGATTTAGCAGTATGAGACCAACTCTTTCCACTCAAAGCTTAATCAGTTCAGCCCTGCTGATGTACCTTCATTTTGACAGCTTCCACAAACAAATTTGTACATTAGACAGTTATATTCCTCCAATAATCAGGTGTATGTATATCTCCGTTTCATTCCACGCAATTCTTTATGGTTTCATCTGATAAACCTCTTCACATTTTACACAAACTACTATGAAAGCTGTTACTTTATTGGCTGTTTTGTTTCTTTACAGGAAATAATTAAATCCGCTCTTTCTGCTTGTCCAAGTTTCCCAAAAATACAGAAAAAACTAATGCAGTTGAAGTAACAATGTTTTTTTACTTACATTTGAACAGCAAAATTTATCAATGAACGCGTGGCTTCTTTAGAGCTATTAGTATATCCTTTTTCATGCTTTACACCTACCATACAAGTGACATTTGCCTATGCTGCCACAATCTTTATCTTTATGTCTAACTTAACGTCAATATCAGTTTGTTGCCTTACTGTGTTAGGTGAATTGGCTTAGCAAAATGTTTTCACTATCATATGCTTGAAATCCCTTTCTATCACTACAGAACTCTTATAAACAGTTGAACGTAGACATTAGTTATCATTAATAGTCAAACTGCAAACTTCCTGCTACACTTTCGTCCGCTATTACTTCCACTTAACTGTAGCTGAGTTACCTTAACTACATCACAACATTATGAGTACATACATGATAAATACCATAGTGCCAACATTCTGTACAGATACATTAATTTTTCATCCAGGGTGTAAGTGTCTTATACAATTTCTTACAATATTACCACATTGCAATAGCTACACTCACTACAATTTTCCTTTTGTTCTCTTCTCATTCCTCTTTAGAAAGAACTTAAAATAAATCCACAAACATTACTGTCTACATAGACAATATTACCCAACTGTGTAAACTTATCAACACAAGTTCACCTAAAACACAAATGAATACACATGTCAACTTCAGTTTATAACGTGACTAATTGACGCCTCATCTTTGGCTCTACCTGACGTCTACTCTGTTTATGGCATGAATGCTGGAAAAAGGAATACCATCATTTGAAAATTTAGAATAATATGATGCGTTCAAATTTTGATATCACATTACTATCCAAGACAATAACAGCTCAAAGAAGTCAGGGAAATCTTCACAATTACTTCAAATTTCAAGTCCATAGGTCAAAATTTATTAATCTACATAGTCGTTTGTCCTAGATTTCGTGAAAACCTTAAACAGCCATTCTGTATGTTAGGCAAAATGTTTTAACGCCTTCAATCGTACTTGTTACAAAATTTCTCTGTTTCATATGTAAAATGTTCATAGGTGAAAACCATGATAAGTTATTTTATTTGTTTCAACAGAACAATTACACTCCAAATATTCTCTATGCTAAAGATTCATTGCAAAGACAAAAAAACTAATTAATTAGGCTTATATAGGCTGAATGTCATAGAAGCTGCATGTCATAGACATGTTGTATTCCTAATCTGTCTATCTATTCACAAAGGGCCTATGATGGTGGCTACTGTCATTCTACTTTCCATATATATTTCAGTTTGTCTGTCCTTCAATTTAAACATAATTACATTCTTATGTTGAAATATTTTGCTTTTTCCCTTCCAATTGCTTTTCGTCAATTCTATGCTTTTCCCCTACATTACATTAGGTTATAAATCATTATAACAAATCATGAATTACTTCAAATAGGAATGGAAGAAAACACAGATAATTTGCCTACCCAGGAAACAACTTCTGATAGAAATTTCCGCCGACGTACTAGATATGCACAAATGTCACCAGAGAGAAAAGACTTATTTCTATCCCAGCTAAGAGAAAAAAGGGCTCAATTAAAAAGACAAAAAAACCGTCATCAATCAAATAGTACTGCTGCTCTTACAATTA
This sequence comes from Solanum stenotomum, assembly GCF_019186545.1. Lineage (NCBI taxonomy): Eukaryota > Viridiplantae > Streptophyta > Magnoliopsida > Solanales > Solanaceae > Solanum > Solanum stenotomum. The sequence continues at coordinate 58,442,374 of NC_064284.1, read as the reverse complement.
GCACTTCTTCATTATCTCCTGAACATGGTTAGCTACACATATTGTTATCTTCCTTCTATGAAATCTCTCTTCTAAATATCTATACCTACAGTTACACGCTTGAACTGACCTACTCTTAATCGATTTATTTTCCTCATTTTGCAGTTGCAGTTTCTAAACCTACAAATGTACCATGTAGTTCAACTAGAGGAGAACATAGAGCCAATTGCTCATCTACTTTCGAACTAGGTAAGTTTAGAAATATTACTTCAACTATTTTGCCTATATTCATTCTACCTAATTACCTAGCTATCTCTAAAAATTCCTGTTCCTGCAACTAGATGGAACTTTGAGAATAGCGACAACCAAAGAATATCCTTATTTTTCAATCAGAATCACTTTACACATATGAATAAAAGTTAGGTGCTTTCAAATGGTGACAACTCATTTCCAAATGCATATACTATGTCTCATTTATTTGCCATATGGTATCTTGAGTCTATTTTTTTCCTAATAGTGAATCATCGTGGCAATATTCTTGTCTGTACAGAAATTTTTGGAATATATAGTATTTTTTCTTTCGGAGAATATTTGCAATAATTATGTCGCTTTCATGATGGTGGAAGACAACCTTATGAAGTTATGTTTTCCTTTTCCATTCTTTCACTGATGAAAACTTTGCAACACAATAATGACAATAGATTCCTCCTTCCCAGCAACTTAAATTTTTTTATATTGCTACTGAACTACCACATGAGCTTTAAATTCTTAAAACATCTTCTATCACATAACTTCTGTTCCGTTTGTTATAAAGTACAATCTTACGGCTTTGAAGACAACGTATGATGTACTGACTGTAGGAACAGCCACTGCTTAAATCAATTGACCAAGGTTTCCATGCATATTTCCATCAAAATGTTGTAATACTTAAATGCTGTTTCTTATTAGTCCATATTGCCCTCATGCTGGCAGAAGCCCTTTTTTGGGGTCAATTCTATGTATTTTCCCCACAATAAATTAGCTTATAAATTATTTGACGAAATCATGAATTCCTTCAAACAAGAATAGAAGAAAATAGAGATAATGTGCTTGCGGAAGAACGAACTTCTCATAGAAATTCCCGATGACGTACTAGATATGCAGAAATGTCACCGCACAGAAAAAAATTACTTTTATCCCAGCTAAGAGAAAAAAGGGCTGAATCAAAAAGACAAAAATCCCTTCATCAATCAAATAATACTGCTGCTCTTACAATTACCGCTTCTTCGTTATCTCCTCAACAACGTTAGCTACGCATATTCTTATCTTCCTTTTGTCAAATCTCTTTTGTAAATATCTATAGCTATAGTTACACGCTTCAACTAACCTACTCTTAATACATTTACTTTGCTCATTCTTTTGTTGCAGCTTCCAAACCTACAAGCCTACCAACTGCTACAACTAGAGGAGAACATATAGTTAGTTGCTCATCTACCTTTGAACTAGGTCAGTTCAGAAATATTAGTTCTGCTATTTTGCCTATATTCATTTCTCATAATTACCTAGCTATTTCTAAATATTTCGATTCCTTATACTAGGATCAACATCAGCTGCATCTCATGTTGCAACCAAATTACCTTCAACATGTATTGCAAATAAAGGTATGCTTCTTTGTACGAAAATCATTAAAGACAATGTATTGTTTTCACTTTATATATAACAAATATTTGGTTTTTACCTTACACAGGTAGAAATAAATTACAAGTCAATCTACAAAATGATAATTTATTGCCAAAAGATTACTTGGTTTTAAAGAAAGTTCCAAATTGCAAATTGTCTAGCAAAAAAATTTCAATATGAATCACCAGGTTTTTGCTGTGATAATGGATCCATTAGATTAGGTTCTCATAGGCTGCCTATTGAGTTGCGAAATTTGTTCTTGGGTAACTCCAAAGAAAGTCAACATTTTCGCACTTACAATAGAGCCTACAATAATATGTTTGCCTTCACTTCACTTGGAGTACATTATGATAGAGAATTAGCAAAGAGAAATCGTGGCATCTACACATTTAAAGTCCAAGGACAAATGTATCACTTCATTGATGATTTGATACCCTCAACAGGAAAGGCAAAAAACATACAATTATATTTCTACGATAATGAAAATGAGCTAACAAATCGAATGACGTTATCAGATAATCTTAGTGACCTAATTGTTACAAAACTCATGGATATACTCAAACTTAATCCTTATTGTACTTTTCTCCGATCGTTAACAGTTGTTCCTAATTTCTCTGAATTTTACATTGCTCTAAACTCAAGTTCCAATTTAGACCAAAGAACATATAACTTACCAACTGCATCTGAAGTTGGAGCAATTTGGATTGAAGATCAACTAAATGATAAAATTCCGACACCACATATTCGAATTTACACTCATAGTAACAAAACCCAATTGGTCAATTACTATTATAGATGTTATGACCCATTACAATATCCACTATTGTTTCCTTATGGTCAAAATGGCTGGCATTGTGGTATTAAAAAATTCAACAACACATATAGTTATTCGGAAAGGCAAATTTCTTCTGAATATGACCAACTACCAAGTATTAAAAAATTCAATTCTATTGATACACTTCTTCACATTGAATCTACCGTTTTATCAAAAGGATTAAGAAAAAGAGAGACTGTTTCCTGTCGTGAATATTATTGTTATAAAATTCAAATTAGAGATGAAGAACCAAATGAAACTTTACATTCTGGTAGAGTATTTCAACAATACATAGTTGATCAATATATCAAACTTGAGACACAAAGATTAGATTTTGTTTCATTTAATCAAGATCTATTTAGAGTTGAAGCCTTTCAAGGAATTATTGATTTATTAAGGCAAGGAGAAAGAGATGCTTCCAATATTGGCAGACAAAAATTCCTTCCTGGTAGTTTCATAGGATGCCCAAGAGATATGCGTCGAAGATATATGGATGCCATTGCTTTGGTACAACATTTTGGAAAACCAGACATATTTTTGACGATGACTTGTAATCCTTGTTGGCCTGAAATACAACAACATTTACAGCCAATGGAAGAGGTGCAAAACAGACCTGATTTAGTCAGTAGAGTATTCAGAGCAAAAGTAGAAGAACTTAAAACAGATATTAAAAAAACCAACATATTTGGAAAGATTGCAGCTTTTATGTATACAATTGAATTTCAAAAACGAGGTCTTCCACATGCCCATTTTCTCATTATACTTATGGATGAATATAAATTGCTAACACCACAATCATATGATAAAATTGTATCCACTGAATTACCTGATCGTCATATTGACCATCATCTATACAAACTTGTGACCAAGCACATGATCCATGGTCCTTGTGGGTATTTAAATCCTTCAAATTGTTGCATGCAAAAAGAAGGAAAATGTAAGTTTAAATATCCAAAACAACTTGTTGAACAAACAACAAAAGGAAAGAATTCTTATCCTCTTTACAAGAGAGCAAAAATGATCACACCAATCAAAGTTAGAGGACACAACATTGATAATTTTTGGATTGTCCCGTACAATCCATTTTTACTTAGGAAATTCAGTTGTCATATTAATGTTGAAATATGTTCTGACATTAAGGTTGTCAAATACATTTACAAATATATTTGCAAAGGACATGACAAAATTGCATTCTCTGTACATAATAATGATACTACTGTAGAAATAGATGAAATCAAAGAATACCAATCTGCTAGATGGGCTTCTCCTCCAGAAGCTGCGTGGCGTCTGTTTGCTTTTTCAATAAGTGAAATGACTCCAAGTGTTTGCCAGTTGCAATTACATCTTCATGGACAACAATTTGTTTCTTTCAAAAATAACCAAACTATCGATCAAATAATAAACAATCCAATGATAAAGAAAACCATGTTAATAGAATTTTTCCTTATGAACAAAATGAATAACGATGCTATAAATCTGAATTTACTATATAAAGAGTTTCCTCAACACTTTGTATGGTCATCATCATACAAAATGTGGTCACGTCGAAAACAAGGCCTTACTATTGGACGTATTGTCACATGTCATCCAACCGAAGGAGAAAGATATTATCTTAGGTTGCTTCTAATGAACATAAGAGGACCAAAATCATACGAAGATCTACGTACAATAGATGGAAAATGCTACAGTTCATTTAGAGAAGCTGCAGAAAAAATGGCTTATTACATTCTGATAACAACTTAATTGAGTGTATGTCTGATGCTGTAAGCTATCAAATGCCTTATAGTTTAAGAAGATTATTTGCAACATTATTAGTTTACTGTAATCCTGGTAACCCAAAAGATCTTTGGAAAATATATGAAGACTCTATGTCAGAAGATTTTAAAATAATTTCAACAATTACAAAAGAAGATATCCACCAATTAGTTTTAAATCATATAAATGAGGTTCTACTTTCAATGGACATAACATAAATGAATTCAAAGATATATTTGGAAATGTTAGCTTTTCTAAAACAACTAATGAGGCAAAAAAAATATATTTCGAAAGAAATATAATAGTCTCTGAAACAGATATACATCTACAAAGCAAATTGAATATTCAACAGAAAAGGGCATATGACATAATTCTTGAAAGAGTATATTCCAATAAATCAGGAGCTTTTTCCATTGATGGTCCTGCTGGAACAGGAAAAACTTTTCTTTATCGAGCTTTGTTCACTGCTATAAGAACAAAAGGATGCATAGCTTTAGCAACTGCAAGTTCTGGTGTCGCAGCTTCAATACTTTCAGGAGGACGAACAGCTCATTCACGTTTCAAAATTCCTATTGACATCGATGAAAATTTCAGTTGCAATATTAGTAAACAAAGTTCATTAGCAACTCTAATTCAAGATTCAAATTTAATTGTTTGGGATGAAATCTCAATGGCAAAAAAAAATACCATTGAAGCTCTTGATACACTTTTAAAAGATCTGATGAATACAAAAACACTTTTTGGTGGAAAAGTTGTAGTTTTTGGGGGAGACTTTAGACAAACACTTCCTGTTGTTCGTAATGGGAAAAAAGAAGACTTTATTGGTCAAAGTTTATTATACTCCCATATTTGGAATCATCTCGAAAAATTATGCTTATCTGAAAACATGCGTGCAAAAAAAGATCCAGCATTTTCTGCATATTTAATGAGAATTGGAACTGGACAAGAAAAAACTAACAACTGCAACAAAATTGAAATTCCCAATAATTTTGTCATTCCCTTTACACATGAAATAGAATCTTTGAATTGTTTGTTTAATGTAACTTATCCTGATTTTCGTACATTCTATTCTAATCCATCTTTTATAACTTCCCGTATTATTTTGACAACAAAAAATGATTTTGTTCATGAAACAAATGACATGCTTATACATCAATTTCCCGATGATGCTACAGTCTATACAACTATTGATGAAACAATAGAACCAAATGATCAGTGCCAATTTGAAGACTTCTTGCATACCTTACATCCTGCTAACTTACCACCTTATAGATTAACTTTGAAAAAAAATTGTCCAGTTATATTATTAAGAAACTTAAATCCTACTGAAGGTTTATGCAATGGTACACGATTGATATGTCATGATTTTAAGTCACATGTTATCAGTGCTACTATTTCCAGTGGTGATTTTAAAAACAAACATGTTTTTATTCCAAAGATACCATTACTGGCATCACAAGATGAGAAGCTACCAGTTCCCTTCAAAAGAACACAATTTCCAATAAGGTTATGTTTTGCTATGACTATAAACAAAGCTCAAAGTCAAACATTAGATTTTGTTGGAATATATTTGCGTGAACCAGTTTTTTCACATAGACAACTTTATGTTGCTTTATTTAGAGCAAAATGTTCAGACAACGTTAAAATATTAATACGCCCGCCTACAGCAGAGGACACAAATGATCATTCTACATATAAAGTAGTTTATGACGAAATTATTCGAAAAGCATTCTCATGATACTTTTAAAAGCAACAAATGTAACAACTAACCACCCTCATGCTACACATTCTTCAATTTCAAATTATTGTACTTCACCTATTTTTTTTAAAGATTAGTAACAGTTAATACTTGATATTACTTTGGTCTCAAATTCACATCCATTTACGTCTGATGATTTAGGGGTCCCACTAATTTCACAACTATACATTTCGTTGCTTTTTTGGTATTTTTCTCATGAGTTTATTTGGTCTATGTTGTAACTTTGTTTTGCCCTTGCTCCATTGTGTTTCCTTGTAGTTTTTCTTTCATACTCCAATGATCTCGTGGCCAAAGAAGTGACTATTCAATTGAAGAATATTTTTGCTATTGGAGAAACACTACATTCAATTCATCACTATCTGATTAACCACTGGCCGGCCATCTTCTTGAGTGGCAGCAGAGCTTCAGTCTCACAGTTCATCTGATGAACCAGTAACAACTCTCTTCTCTCTTCAGGAAATTTTACGTTTTTTACTTTCAATAGGTTTTGCCATCACTGTTGAGACAAAAGCAGTGATTAAGTCGCTTACTACAACCACATGGAACTCAGCAAAGCTGTACCATTTGAAACCAATGGTTTCTTCCTCTATCTCGCAGGCTTCCTCTATACCGCAACTGATGTCATATCTAAAATCAACTTTTCGTCATAAAAAGTTCTCTCTAGTTGAAGGAATTCTAATGGACCATCAAAAGCACTTGTCGACAAATATTGAAAATCTTAACAGAGATTTTGATTCGATAAAGACTCGGTCAGATTTAGCAAGGATGCTTTTCATGAAGATCTCCATCACCACCAGAAGCTTTACTATTCACTTTTACAACATCATCATCCTTCGCTTCCAAATCTTCTACCATTTTTTAGATCACTGAGACATCCACAACACCATTTTTAGCAGTTCCTTCCTCCTAAAGTGATACTCTACTTTCTAAATCTTTCAACTTTTCTAAATACAACTTTAGTTTTGCCTCAAATTTAGCTTTTCCATTTTTTAGCTCCTCATTTTTCCTCTGCATATCCTTCAATCAATTCTCCATCGATTGAAGGATATGCAGAAGAAAAATGAGGAGCTAAAAAAGGAAGAAGCTAAAGTTGACGCAAAACTGAAGATGTATTTGCAAAAGTTCACACACTTGGAAAATACAATATCACTTCAGCAGAAAGGAGCTGGTAAAAATCGTGCTGTGAATGTCTCACTAATCCAAAAAATGGTAGAAGATTTGGAAGCTGAGGATGATGACATTGTACAAGTGAATAGTAAAGCTTCTGGTGCTCATGGAGATCTTCAGGAAAAACAATTCTCACCACCTATGCCTCCATTAGTTAATTCAGCTGCAAATGGAAATGGAAATGGCTGCGGTAAATGAAGAGATGAAGGTATTATTATGCTAATATTTGTCTTCTTCACCTTTTTTTTACAGTTATGTGCTAAAATTCTCTATGGTTTTCAATTTCAATTAGGGACTTACAGTTATTGAGTGATGATTTTTGTCCTATGCTTAAGCCTTACTTATCTATGCATCCATTTTGAAATTTTTGCTTCCCTTTGGACCTAAACCTAACTCCTAAGACTTTATGTGCAACTACAAATGTCGTAGACACTGATATAGTAATTGCGTGCAGTGAACATGATTTGTGTTCCTTTCTTTTAAATTTCGAACTATAGGATTAACATGGTCACATGACTGTGGTTGCAGGCAGTGCTAACACGCACTTCATTTCTACAAAAATGAATTTGCTTAATTGTCCTGATGTCCACACATTGCATCCCATACCTTCTGCTGGTGGTTCTGCTCACGTGAATAGTAATGTTTCTAACATACAAAAGAAAAGACGCCAGTCACACCAAGCAGGTACAGATGATTTCTCATGCTTATTCCTACATTTCTATTCTTATTTCTGCCATTCAACCCATATTTCAACTTGTTTTTCTTTCATAGCTGAGAATATCAATCCTTCTGCTTCTGTGTTCACAATATCAATCCTTTCTCTATGTAAATTGACCAACGTATTTGGTTCTATATGTTGCATAGTGTATCAACAGAAGACTCGAACACTGTTCATTCTATATGGAATTAATTATTCTTTATTTAACAAACTTTATCAACCATACTTCATTGCAGATTCATCTTAATGGAAAAGCATAGGGTCTTTACATTGTATCACATAACATTAATTGAAAAGTAACGCAAACTAGCCTTTTGAATTGGTCTCTGAACCTGTTAAAATTATTGTAGCAGCTTGACATATTTGGGGATTACAATTCTCAAATTCTTAGTGGTCAAAAGGCAGCAAATCAACTTAACTACAGAGAGGAGTACAAGGTACATTTTAGCTCCATGTGGTTTAGTCACAACCTGAGTTCTCATGCTAACTTCCTAGGTATAGAATAACTGCCCTTTCTTTTGTCTCAGTTCATTCTCCATCCATACAACTGCAATTTCACAGGCAAAACACATATCATCGTGCAGTCCTGCTGATCTGCTCTACTGCAGAACAAGACCACAGAAAGATCCAGCATTTATATGAACAATGTCATGAATTAACTAATGGACTACATGGTCGCACCAGGGCAGATAAAGTCTGAACACTAAGTTAGGAAACTCTGTTAGTTCCATGAAAACTACATATATTTTTTCTCTTCAGCATATTCTCTCTAAATTTACAGTTCGACTTTGGTGAAAATTTAATCTTCTATATTTGCTTGCAACTTCATTTATTTACTTTTCAAATATATATAAAGGTTTAGCATTTTTGTTCTGCTTAGTATACATAATTCTGCCCATAATCGTATAAGCTCAAATCATTCACATTTAAAGTCCCTAATAATGTCAAATATACATTTATGAATTTCCCTTTCTATAGGAGAAAGCTAAAATGACTATCATTCAACTTTTGCATGTAGTCAAGGAAAAGGCAACGACAGTGAAAATACTCTTTACTCAAGGCTATATAATATCTAATCTTACATTCATTTTTTCCACACTGTCATATTATATATTTCAACTATTTACTTTGCTTATAATTTAAGACTATAGCACACATGTTCATTGTAAACACTAGCTTTCTCTACTCTTCTATATTTCATATATGTCATTACTTCAAAGAGACAGTTCATATATATTTTTAAAGAACACAGTCAATTAGAGCATACATTGTCCTATTTTCATTGCAACTTTTAACTTGTTCTTCTTTCTAATTTTGACAAAACAGACATATATTATATATCCTAAAGCACATATTTTCTCTTCCATTGTAGGTCAACCGTTTTCAATTTACAGCAAAGATGAATCTACTTGCTCAACTTCTTACCATCAACATAATAACAATCTATAGCAACATCAGCAAACTGCTGCAACAATGACATTGTACGCACTGCTTCAATCAACTGGCACCTCATCACTAATGTAGATGCTGAAGTACCAATACTGCAGCAGGTACCACAATTTTCTATTTGTTTTCAAAATCCCTCTGTTATAGTTCTTATCAAATGAAAATGACTTGTTAATTATACACAGTGCAATCAATGACATAGACATATTATAAAATCATCAACTCAAAGCAAAAGCTCTCATGAGAAAAGTCTGTAGCTTGTTAGGAGTAAATTGCCATTCTTAATAAGTGAGAGTTTCCTCAGTCCAACAAAATCAATAAATTCTTTACACCTGTACGTTTAAGGCTACTTCGGTAAATAGATAAAAAAATTAAGGCCACTTCTATTTTCCCTTTTCAGTTTCCGCGTCATTTAAACATTACAGCAACTCAAGGCTCTCTTCTGTTGACACCTATTTGCTACCTCCATTGCAGCTGCCACCTGTTATTTCTTTCTTCCTCTACATCTGTGAATATGAAAAGCTTCTTTGGAGTTCATCCATCTTCCAAGGTAACAAAGGTATGCTGTGTGCCTTTGCTCTGCTCATTTTACTCTCTTTCCTAGACAATTAGTTGGATCTCTGTTTGCTCTCTTGTAGTTCTTATCAAATCAAAATGACTTCTGAATTATAAACAGTTCAATCAATGACATACACATATTATAAAATCATCAAGCCAAACCAATTGTTGTGATGACAAAACTCTCTAGCTTATTAGGAATAAATTGCCTACTAAGTTCGTGTCCTTTTGCAAAAGCAAATCTTACTGTATATTTGGTCATTCTCTTCTACTCTCTATATTCATTTTAGTGGGAACAAAAGGGCTCTTATCAAATGTAATTATACCTAAATGGGTTATATGATATAAAGGTAATGCCCTCTAAGCAAATCAATGTAATATACTGTAGTTGTTCACTATACTAATGCGCAAATGTCAGTCAATTGTTTCATTAGTTGCCTTACTTAGTATTGATTTGCAGTACATATGTCATGTCAAACTAGAGGAAAACTCCACTCTATGTCTTACTGCTTCTGGGATTTCTACAGTGTTGATGTCCATAACAATTATGTAATGAATAGGTGAATGAAAGATAATTCAACAGGAAAGAACAACTTCTTAATTTGCAGAATTAAGTACAGTAGTTTAGCTCAAACAACGACACAATCTCTTCTGTTGACACCTATTTGCTACCTCCATTGCAGCTGCCACATGTTATTTCTTTCTTCCTCTACATCTGTGAATATGCAAAGCTTCTGTGGAGTTCATCCATCTTCCAAGCTAAGAAAGGTATGATGCCTGCCTTTGCTCTGCTCATTTTTCTCTCTTTGCTGGACAATTAGTTGAATCTCTGTTTGCTCTCTTGTAGTTCTTATCACATCAAAATGACTTCTGAATTATAGACAGTGCAATGAATGACATAGACATATTATAAAATCATCAACTCAAACCAATTGTTGTGATGAGAAAAGTCTCTACCTTATTAGGAGTAAATTGCCTACTAAATTTCTGTCCGTTTGCGTAAGCAAATCTTACTGTATATTTGGTCATGCTCTTCTACTCTCTATATTCATTTCAGTCGGAACAAAAGGGCTCTTATCAAATGTAATTATACCTAAATGGGTTATATGATATAAAGGTAATGCCCTCTAAGCAAATCAATGTAATATACTGTAGCCATTCCCTATACTAATGCGCAAATGTCAGTCAATTTTTTCGTTAGTTGCCTTAGTTATTATTGATTTGCAGTATATATGTCATGTCAAACTACAGGAAAACTCCACTCTATGTCTTACTGGTTCTGGGATTTCTACACTGCCGATGTCCATAACAAATATGTAGTAAATAGGTGAATGAAAAATAATTCAACGGCAAAGAACAACTTGTTCATTTGCAAAATAAACTACAGTAGTTTAGCTGAAACAACGAGACAATCTTCTTTGTCCAGGTCCTCTGCACTGAAGAGACAGTTAACTTTGGAAAATCCAAAGATCTAACAATTTTACCCAATGTATTAACCACATATATGCTTGACCCTCACACACGGCTGCTATTTACGCCTTTACCACATATGTGCCTTTTAATATATGCTCTACTCTTGGTAAGCTGTCATTTCACCTTTTAGTTAATTAGAGTGGTCTCAAGAATGCAATCTTCATTTCAATCTTCGGTTTTCCATAGTTTTAACTAATACACTACATACTTGCTACACCTTATGTAGGATTTTCAAACTCACACTTCTTCAGATGCTGAAATAAACAACAAACTTCTGACCGACAAACGTAAGTTGCTGCATTTTCTTGCTCTATAGTTTTTTTACCTTTGTTACTGTTCTGCTGTATTCTTCAGTCTACATTGTACTCTGTTATTCTCTGTTGACTGACCCTAATTGAACAGCAAGATATTACCTTCAATAAAAGAACTTCGCTAAATACTTGCCCTCAACTATCTACCACTAAACAGCAAATAAATACAATCCTGCCTGAACAAACAGCTACTACCAAAAAGGATTCCAAAAAAATGAGAAACCCAATTTCTTACCATAAAATACCAAATGAAAAAAGGGTAGCTCTTCTGCCACTATGCTAGCCAGAATACTTTGCTCAAACACATGCTCTTCCCCAAATTCTTGCTGCTCTCCATTTTGCAAAGATTGACTCTGGCCATCAAAGTATAATTCGACCACAATCTACTGTGTTCCTTCACAATAAACCATCACCTGTTACATCTACATCTCAATGGCAGAGCTTGTTCCACTTAGTATACTTAATTCTACCCGTAATCATATAGGTTCGAATCATTCACATTTAGAGTCCCTAATAATGTCAAATACACAACAATGAATTTCCCTTGCTATAGGAGAAACCTACAAGGAGTATGATTGAAGTTTCGCATATAGTAAACGAAAAGGCAAAGGCAATAGTGATCTCTGTGTGTTTCTGAACTTATTAGGCATTCAAATTTATTTTACTTTTAGCGAAATGCATTATCTAGCTTTACGCTAACAGTTCCTACATTCAATTTTACAGTACAAACAAAAGGGTAATCCTATACTATTTTTGCTACCATACTAACCAGATGACACATGATTTCGTATCTATCTGTGCGTATATATATATATATATATATATATAAAGAGAGAGAGAGTATATATATACACATAGATAGATACATACATAGATAGATACAAAACAAATTTCCTTATTTAGAAAGAACAATTAAACTACAACTGTCTTCTTCAAAATTCATGCAATTTTGGTTGCCAATGAAATAATGCCAAAAAAAGACAAACTCATTACATTAAGTAGTCAAAGGTAATGATTTTGTCTGTTTTTGGACTGCCAAATGTATTAATTTTCTGTCTTTTTTGGCACATTTTCATTGGCAACCAAAACCCCATGAATTTCTAGGAAGACGCATGTAGTTTTTTTGTCCTTTATAATTTCTATATTTTTTTTAAAAAAATATTAACACATTAGATAAGAGTAAGGTAATACATATTGTTATATATATATATATATATATTACTCATACAACACAAATCTAATAGGCTTTCATTCAAGAAAATATTTTGCTCCCTTTCTCAGGTATTATTTCTTCCCTTTTTATCTTTTCCCTCTTCCCATTTTCATTTTTCTTCCAGATTCTGATTGTCAGCAAAACAGAAAATGAAAATACATCAACATTACAGTTATTAGTTGGATGTCAATTACTATGGTCTTACATTTGTACTGATATTACAAATGTAAAAGCCAAAGTAATAGCCTCCCTTATGAGTTTCCTGTTTCATGCCTCATATTTAATGCTTTCAATACTATTCAATCTTTCATAGATATACCATGGATCCAGCAGTATGCTTTTACTTTCATGCCCAACATCACCAAAATATCTTCAGCATAGCTCTTTTCTTTTGTCTTTTTTTTTCCTTTCTTTTTATTGACATTTCAAATAGTAACATGAAAAGTCAGTTTTTCTATGAAAAATACGAAACATTTTGGGTAAGACTAAATGGTGCCTTTGGATATAAATGTGACAGATTAGGTCTCTTCTACAAACTGTATGATCCATGATACTAAGTCATACATAAGCCATCACATACTAGCTTCAGTAAACTTTTTCGTTTTGTTTTTCCCAAATGCATAGTGGTTTGACTCAAGTTTCACAGATAATTGTTGTTGTTTTAATATTCTGCAACATTTTTTGTCCCTGTAACAGATCTTGTGTAAAAAAACAATTGTCCAACTGTACTTTCCACATTAATAATGCCTGCAAACTGAATTTATGTCTTCAGTGAGCTCCACTGAAGGGCCCTAACAGATTTATATATGACTCTACTTCTACTATGACAACACTGTTCTTTTCCTTTTCATTTGTTCTTCTGTTTGTTTTTTTTTGGAACATACAAAGTTTATTATGTCCTAACTTGCTTTTACAAGAGTTTGTTAGTGCTTTTTTACTACATCAAAAGCTCATTTATGCAGCTACAAGGTGCATTTTACGCCACACTGCTCCTTGCTTTTGATTGCTTCTTTCCTCTTGTCTAAACAAATGAAACAATGTTGCATATCCCTACTTTAATCAGCCCTGTTCATAAAAACACAACAAAGCAAGTAGTTTGACTTAATATTCATGTTATCCTGCAGATACTACTATTTGGTTAACTATCTTTCCTACAAACATGGTACTAAGAGTGAACATCAACCAAATAGAACCAGCCACACGAGATTGGATTTGCAAAGTTCAAATTGTCGAAATAAGCCGCCCACGCGAAAGCCTTGACAAGAAATGTACATTCCAAAATTTAATTTTGGAAGATGAAGAGGTCAGCTCATTATTATATTTTACATTATCACTATTGCTCTTTTCCTCTCAACTTACTTCATCTCAACTTTCCATAACTCTTACTTTCAGGAATGCCAAATTAAGGCAGTTATGTACAGTGATGAAATCGAGCAGTATGCAGCTACACTTAAACTCCTCAATACCTACCTCATCTCTACTGCAAAAGTGAAAGTCTCACCAACTTCATACGGCAAGCCGATACATAAATTCCACTGGATTCTTGACAAAGAAACAGTAATTGAACACATCAAAGCATCTCATGAAGTTGAAAAACCACTTCCACCGCCAAACAAGCTGAATATCACCAGCTTTGACCGCATTCCTCATCTGATGGTCGATTCTGCTGCTGAAATAGGTACATCCATCGTACTAGCTGTTACCAGACTGAAATATACATGTTTACTGCTGCAGAAGACTTTTGACATTTGAATATGTACTATATACGCAGATATACTAGCAATCGTTCTTCGTTGTGGTCCTCAAAAAAATGTCGGTCGCAGTCATCATAGGTGTCGAGAGATTACCCTTTGTGACAATCAGTAAGCATCACATTTGACATTTTACTTTCCCATTTTCTGCAAATATTTTTAATCAGTAAACACTTTCTACATTTGTCTACTGCCAACATCCATTATCGTCTACGCATTATCATAGTACTTACTCTTCTGACCTTCTGTTCTGACAATCTCAGGAAAAATCAGTTTCTCTTCACTCTATAGGAAGATTTTGGAGAAATAGAAGGACATGAAATTTCCTCTAAAATGGCAACAGAGGCAGATCTGCTGGTAATCCTCGGAAGGAGTATAGGAATCTCTACTTATCAAGGTACGTTTGTGCTCAACTTCTTACCAACATAATTTTATATAATAGCAACACAATATACAACCTATGTATTATACAGGATTGTCGCTGCAGACTAGGTACAATTCCACAGTACGTGTAAATCCTAATTACCCACAGGCAGTGGCACTCATCAACTGGTACTCACATTTCATATTTATTCTATAGCTTTACTTTGCTTCTAAATAACGTGCTAAACATATTATTTGGTCTAACAATAGGGCAAAAGAAAACAAGACAATGTTGTTAGGTTCTCCATCAGCGAAAACCTCAACAAGCTCATCTATCACTCCCATGATAGTCACTCCTGCTGGCCAACAAATTATCTCTATTGCAGAAATCTCATCAGCACCTTCTGTAAGTCATACTTCAACCTTCTCATTTGAGAGTATCCGTACTAATTTTCTGATTCTATAGCTTTGCCTAAATGATGAAAACTTCCGACAGATGGGAGTGTTCTATGTTGAAGCAGAGAAGGCCATATTAGATGAGTTCCAAGACTTCTGTGTGCTTGAATGCTCAGGATGCAAACAGAAGAAGCGGACAAAGGATAGAAAGGATTTTGAATGTCCAAAATGCAATCGGAAAACATCATTAGTGCCTCGGTACTATACTTTTCTGACTTCTAAATTACACTTTGTACAAAATATACTGTTTATTATACACATATTTCTAACTTCCCTTCATTTCAGTTGTAGCTTCCAAATAGATCTTATTGACAATACTGCTACAACTACAGCATCTATCTCTGCTGAATTAGGAGGAAAATTACTGTTCATGACAGTAGAAGACATATTTGACATAACTTGCACTAAGGTTATCACTCATTCCCACTAGCTACTTGTACATTTCAATGCCGAATCCATCTATTCTTTACTGTTTTCTGTTTCTCTACAGCCTTTAAATCTGTGTCCAAAGCTTTGCTGAAGATTTCTCTTGAATTCCCTTTTTGGGTATTTCGTATGTACTGTTTTGGTCAAACAAGGAATGTTCTGCAACATATAGTAAAACTCTTGAATGCATGTGGACTTTAAAGTCAAACATATGTCTATTTAAGCTCTTTTGCCATATTGATAAGGGAAAAAAAGAGTAAACAATTTTTGTTGTTTTTCTGTATATTTTCTTTTTATGGGTTGTCATAGGAAACCGGGCTTTTTGTTGTTATATCCATGGATGTTCTGTTGATGATAGTAACGTTTGTTCTTTATTGTTTTCTGTTTCTCTACAGCCTTTAAATCTGTCTCTGAAGCTTTGCTGAAGATTTCTGCTTATTTCCCTTTTTGGGTATTCTGAATATACTGTTTTGGTCAAACAAGAAATGTTCTACAACATATAGTGAAATTGTTCAATGCATCTGGAATTTAAAGTCAAAGATATGTCTATTTCAAATGCTTATGCATATTCATAGGGGAAAAAATGAGTTAAGTTGCAATCTTTATTGTTTTGCTGTATATTTTCTTTTTATGGATTGTCATAGGAAACCGGGCTTCTTCTTGTTATATCCATCGATCTTCTGTTTGCTCTAAACTGTTTGTTCTAACTTCTTACATTTACAGCGACAATCATTGTCTCTAACTCATGTCCATGAGATGCTGTCAAACAAAGTATTCGAAATTCAGCTAAGGAAGTCATCTTGGGGCAGCTCAAATACCACAAATGCAACTTTGTCCATTCCTTCCTACATGGAAAAACAACATACACCAGAGAGCACTACTGATAGGACTCCTAAAAAGATAAAGCCTTTGGAAACAAGTGAGGTAGAAGTCATGGCAACAACTGCTACAGCTGGTCCTTCAAATGCACCAGCAAAATTTGAACCGCCCACACCAACCAAAAAGGTTTAAAAGGTCAGTCTACATCTCACTTTAAGAGCAAACTATAGCTCAGAATGATTATGAATACTTTTACCTGTACCTTACTTTCTTTTATACACCTATCCACGTCATTCCTGTAAAACATTGTAAATGTCATACTTATGTTGCTGCTTTTGCAATTGCTCTTATCTGCTTTCAAATTTCTCAATTTTGTTTTCTTTATGTCTGACATAATATTGCACAGTCTCAGATTAACTCAGGGCTAAAAATGGTCTATCCATGTTCATATCCATGCTCAAATCAAGTGGTTAACAATTTCTTTTTAATTCCTCCTCTCATGTTCACTGTTTATAATACACACTTATCAATAGGAACAATAGGAATGAGGTTTCTCTGTACTAGCTAACCTCATTCACCGTAGACTATTAGGCCAATGACACAGAGATTCAACAGCAACTCTATCTATTTTAAAATAACTTTGCTATCTGTTGCCATATTTGCACTTTCTAACATACTTTAAACTGTCTAATTACAGGAACTCCGTCACACCATTTTGTCACTTTTGGTTATGCTAGGGACATTATAATGAATGACTCTCCCTACGCTCTGGTTTTTTGCATCAGCAAGATTAGCTATGGACAGGCAAACTGCAGTGTCCTCTAAATATCCTACACAATGACATGCAAATCTTATATACCAAAACTGCAACATGTACTATATTATTTTGGTTATATTACGTTAGTTAGTATGTGCAAACCGTTCAACTCGACATCATAGTTATGTCTATTGTACATATTCTACATATTTCTAATAGTACATAATATAATAGATCATATTATCTATCTTCTACAAATACTCTAACCCTTGATTCATTAATATTACAATATTTTTACAACCATAATATTTTTACTATTGCACGGGCCTCCCTACCCTAGTATATATATATATACTAGTTGATTGACAAATTTTGATCTTGTAACAAATCGGTTCACAATCTGATTATAAGTTAGTCTTACCATTGCAGTAACTGGCAAGCCCCTGGCTGATTTAAGAAGACCATTGAATGACTCGGAACGGTTTGTTGTTAGCATGCCCCATCTCCTACCTCCATCCTTGTGCAATGTCCATTTGTCAAGATCGTTCTTCATTAACCACACATACGCTTTCGGGTTAATCTCTTGATCATCTCAATTTTTTCCAAAACCTTTTTCTCCTGATAGTGATTTGCAGTTGCCCATAAAAGATTGTTCAAAGTGACATTTTTGAATTTTTTTGAAAATTGGCCTTCAAATGTCTTAAACAAAAACGATGGAACCCAAATGGGGCCTGCCAATTAGGAGAATTATACACGGATGAGAGTATTCCGTGATGCCTATCTGAAATCAATGTCACACATCTACGACCCTTGACAACGTGCAAGTGCAAATGATCCAAAAATAAACTCCATGTCTCCATGATCTCATTCGCAACTATTGCAAATGCCAAAGGTAATATTGAGTCGTTATCATCCGTTGCAATCTTAATCAACAACTTGATATCATATTTTCCATAGACATGTGTTCCGTCGATCGATATAACAGGACGACAAAACACAAACACATCAATGCATGGTTTAAAAGTCCAGAACACATAGTTGAATACATCTTCAATGACATCGACACTCCGCTCTGTTTTCCATTCAACTATTGTTCCGGGATTGAAGTGTTTCAAAGCTTCCATGAACCTCGGCAACTCGGCAAAAGAACCCTCCCAAGTATCCTAGACTTTTTCAAAAGCACGCGTGCAATCAAGATAGGCTTTTCTTCTTCTTATCGAAATGCTATATGCTTTAAGAACGGTTGTTTGACAGTCTTTGATGGAAAACCTGAAAAGTAAAGATAATATTAATTATCAAATAAAATATAAATATTTTCTTATTAAAGAAAATCATCTAAGGATAAAATAGTACATTGTACGTTTTTTTCTATATCAGCACGGAGGACATTAGCAATCATCTCAACATCCAAGTTGAAATGTCCATTGCGGCACGTACCCATATCACATGTATGTTCTTTAATGTATCTTCCAACTTTCCATATGTTAATATGTTTATCATTAAAAGAAGTTAGCCTAAATCAACATCCTTGTTCTACACGCCTGCAAACAAGTCGCCATGATTTCTTTGTCGATTTAATAGCAAAGTACTCCCTCACTATCTTTAAATGTAGAAGCTTAACTGCTCTTTGCAAGAGCTTCTTTGAATTGAATGACATGCCTTTTTCAATAAAAATAGCACCATTCATGAAATCTTTCGGTTCACGCCACGTACGTTGTGATTTATATTCATCATGTGTATCGCCAAAGATATCTGGACCATCTGGGAGATGATCAAGATAAGAAATTTCATGATTACAAAACTGACTCATGGACATTGGTCTTGGCGACTGATTGAGCATTAAAAAATCATCATCACTAGATGATGCCTCAAATGGAACATTATCTCCTGATTCTTTGGCATTAGGCAAATCATCACTATCACTAGCTGAAGGTGAGCCGTAATTTGGAAGGTCACGATCATCGATATTCACAGGATCAATGGGCTCATCATGTGTGATATTTTCCCTATGTATGTAAAAAAAAGTATAAATATTTGTCTCATGCAATTAACTTACTTAAATAAAAAATCAAGTGTTGGACATATCGATAATCATCTGCATCAAAAGTAGGCGAGACATGAAAATTTGAGGAGGTCCCAACATTTTCCGTCATTTCAAAGTGTGAAGACTGACCAAAATAATTATCTAGTCCTAACTTGGAGCAATATTCCTATCTTGCTGAGGTAAATCGCGACAAAATATATAATAATAATAATAAGAATAATAAATCATATAAATTAATAAATAATTGACAAAATCAACAAATAATAGTCGAAATATAATTATTGAGTATTACCAGTCACTTTCATTGATAGTTTCGTTCAAATCAAAATCATATCGACCAGTAAGAATATTTTGATAATGAGTCATGTTAGGAAAATCAGTAGATTGAGTTATCGGAAATCTATCAACGCTATTACGATTTTCTAATCGGGAATGGATATCGACCGATAAAGGAGAACGTTGTTGACTAGTCTTAGGCTCCTTCCTAACATAGATTTCAAGTATTGTTAACTTGATTTGATCTATGTAGTCATTTGGAACCCTTAAAAAGTCTGTCAACAATTCGTCATTATAGATAATCCACTCTCCAAAATTTATTTGTCCTTGTGATAAAAATAAAGTAGGGTATTTTCCGACTATAATCAAATTATAATCAGTACTGTTTATACTCATTCTTTTATAAATTGATGAAATAAATTTATGATATCGGACATTAATTGAATATTTAGCGTTGTGTTTGGAAGGACAATTATAATAAACGGTATTTCCGTCATGTATAATTTCGCCATCCCAATAAATCGAAACTCTAACTTTTGATTTAGAAGACATTTCTTTTAGATTGAAATGAACAAATATAGAAGACTTTATGTTGTAGGTGCTATCAACTATGTTTGAACGTCCTTAAATAAAGATTGGAGGATTTTTCAGAATAAAAAATTAAAAATACATAATGTAATAATTTTTTTCGTTTTTATAATATGTCAAATCAATATAATTGTATGAAAACACTGCAAAAGGTTCATAAAGAGATAAAAACTTGAAAAATATTCCTCTTGGTAAAATAAATTTTTTTCTTCCACTTTATAAAGTGTAAGAAAAAGTTTCACTTTACAAAGTGTAAGAAAAACTTATACTTTATAAAATGTAAGAAATAGCTCCATTTTATAAAGTGTATGAAATAGTTCCGTTATATATAAAATATACACGTTATGAGACTAACGAAAAACGTTTAGAATATTAAATAAAGTGAAATTTTTTCTTCCACTAAGCCTATTTTAGTTACTTACTAAAGTAATGGCTTATTTTGGTCACTTTTATATTTTTGTGGATTACTTAGGTTCCGAATCCTCTCAAATCAGCCATAAGAAATTTAACAAAATTATCAACAAAGATGGTAGTGAAAGCAACGAACAACAAAGTAAAATTGTTGAGAAAAAAAATCAACATGAGAAATGGCAGCCAAAGTAGCAAAGAGGAAAGTAAAATTGTAGATATAGCTAATATGATACACGTGTTTATTGGAAAAGACCATAAAGTTCAATAAACAATTAAATGGAGCCCACTTGTACAGTACGAATTAAATTGCTCTTCGTACAACCAATTAGTGTTGTGTTCAATTTGGACAGCTTTGGGTACATTTTTTTAACGATGTGTTCGTCCCAACAACTGTCATTTCTAAATATTATACGATACAGGATCACTAACCTGACGGTGGTCCGCCCAGTCATAGATCAAGCAAGTCAATATCCTTAGAGGTAGTCCAACTACATAAGAATCGAAATACACAAGAATTTTAACATAGTTTCTCAGACTGCATGGTTTAATTATTTTACCCAAGCAAAGGGCTGTCAAGAAGCTAATACATACTTTTATTGAGCCCATGTGTCTGATAGTTCTAACCGGGTATCAGGCGCCCTACTTATCAAACTCTTTTTCGGGCTAAAAACCACGGCTCATCAGACGGAGTCACAAAGACAAAGCCAATAAAAGTAGTACTAGATCCGACTGTACCTCAATCTCAGAACCAAGTCGAGAAGCCATACTAAAATTCTTCTATATTTAAATAAAGCTTAGATCCGTTCATGGATTATATAAAAAAGAAGTTAGTTATCCAGCATAGATATAATTTTTTAGCCGGACATAGTCACGACTTAACTCAGAGATAAAAAGATAAAGCTGAAAATAAAAGGAAGTACCTTATAGTAAACACCACTCTTTATTGCTCCGGCCAAAGTCCGGTAAGCTTACAATACTTAGAAGATTTTACAAGAGAGAGAGAAAAACGTAAACAAGAAGAGGTGATTTCTAAACCATGCTATCAATTAAAGAAAAACAAACTTATTTATAGAAAAAAGAAAGCATTTTTGTACAGGATACTGGGCCACTATCTGGGTCCTGGTAATAGTGTATCTACTGTAGGTGAACAGTGTATCTACTGTAAGTGAACAGTGTTGCTACATTAGTGCGGGCCTGCTACCGACGCGGATAAGCTTCACACTTCTTTTTACATCTTGTCCTTTAATTTTGCCAAAAAATCTTTGGCTTTCTTCAGTGCATCCACTGGTGCTTCTTCTTCATATGGTTGTGCTTCGTGCATAGCTTCACTTGTTTCACTTCGCATTGATGAATCTGATTTTGCATAATGACTTATATTTAGAAGAATCTTTTTCTTCACTTCTTCTAGATAATTCATAATCATTTCATTTTGTTCTCCTTCATCATGATTAGATATTTTTCTAGCCATATGTTTTACGGAGGTTGAGTCATCAGTCATAATTCCTTTATTATGAATTGATTTATAATCATGTATGATTTTCGTTATTAGATCCAACAGTTCTTGTCCGTATAAAGACTTTGTTTGAGGATATTTCTTCATCAACTTGTCCCAAAAATTATTATAATAAGTTTTGTATAGGCAAGGGATTTGTTTCTCAGTGAAATCTACTTTTGGAACCCATTTATGAATCCATGGAACAGAGAATTCTATAAAAAAAGTATATATATTCAATTTGTTGAAAATAACAAATATGTTCTTGATGATATAACTTGTTGAGATCTGGGGAAATCTTGACCCATTCTTTGTATAACTTGAGAAATGGTTCAGGCAATATTTTTATGGTTGGCCCGTGGTATGACCATCAGTTTAGAAACCAATTTGGTATAGGGTTAGCAAATATCTTGGCACATACTTTTATAAACCAAGTATGTTTATGCATTTCATTGTTATAACAGAGGACTTTATTAAATGCATGAATATAATCCCAATAGGTAAAACTTACCATGTCTTTGTTCAGACTGAATTGTCTTTCAGTCATTGAAGAAATACCCCAATCTTCAATATGAATGACGTGTTTTATAATCATTTTAGAGAAGTTATAAACATTCTCACTTGTATTATATCCTGAAAAATGTTGAAATTCAACACCTGTGCTTATTAGCAGATTCTCATAATATTTCCGAGTTTTGTATGACTCACCTGGAAAATAAAGCCCATTAACTAAATACCTTTGGAATATCTTCCAAGGTTCTTCTTTTCTCTGTATGTCAGAGTTTTCTAAGAGAAATATCATTTCTCTTTTTTCTACCTTTTCATATGTTTTGATATCATCAACTTCTTCTTTGGCGATTGAAGCAAAAGAATCACCTTACTTTTGAGTTAGAAACTCTTGTAGTTTAGCATATAATGAATCACTTTCTGGAATATCTTCCAGATGTATTGATGATGAAGCTTTTTCTTGTGCTCTAGAGTTTAAGTTATATAAACTCATTCCTCCCTTTTGTATAATTGGAGTACTAGATTATGAAGATCCGTATGATGATCTTGATGTACTTGGGGATGATTTTCCCCTTTCGCGAGTATAGCTGTCTTTTCCTCTAGCCTTGGTAATCCAAGGAGGATCCATCCTGCAAACATAACATTTAGTTTTAATCATTCAAGAGGTTATATTTTTAATCATTCAAGAGGTTATAAACTTTATTACAATAAAATCTTTCATAAAGCTCTTGTTCAATCATGTAGTTATTGACGATATCAATCACTATTCCGTCTATAATTTTTCATAATATAAGTTCCTTTAAATCTCTATTAAGAGGAACTACCTTCAAAATTGTAACCAAATCTTTATCAGGAAAGAAGTCAAGAAAACCCATTAGAAGAAAGATATTCTCTTGATAAGAAGTCTGGGAGGGAATTATCACTTCCCTTTTTATAATGAATTTCAAAATCAAAAGGGGCTAATTGTCCCTGCCACCTAGCAAAAATTAATTTAGACGCATCATGTTTAAAATATTTATGAAACAAATACTTGACTGACTGAGCATCAGTTTTTATCAAGAATTTTTTATTATATAAATCATATTGAAATTTTAAAACGCACTTAACGATAGTTACATTTCATGAGCTACCGTCGCATATTTTTTCCTGAATGAAATCGAATAAGATATTCATTTTTATCATGCGGATTAATTTGTTTCAATATACCTCCATACCCAATATTAGACGCATTTGTTTTCATAATCTTTGGCCAAGCAGGATTAGCAAGGGTTAAACAAGGTAAAGATTTAAGTCTTTCTTTAATAGTCTTTACAAGATCTGTGAGACTATTAGTCCAAGGCTTCTTATGATCCTTTTTTAGCCTGTCATATAACGGAGCTAAATCTCGAGACAAATTCTTGTAGAATGGGGAAATGTAGTTTAAACTTCCCAGAAACTGCTGCAATTGCGTCTTATCTGTAATAATATCAGGGAATTTTGATGCGAATTCAATAGATCGCTGAATAGGAGTCACTTTTCCTTGACAAATCAAATGACCCAAAAATCTAACTTCTGTTTGAAAAAGACTCATTTTAGGTTTAGATATGACCAAACCATTTTGAATAACTATTTTCTTAAAAATGTCTAACTGTTTAATATGCATTTCAAGAGTCTTTGAGTATACCAAAATATCATCAATATAAACTATGATGAAATCCAAATAGGGATTAAAAATATCATTCATTAACTTTTGAAATTCTGAGGGAGCATTTTTTAACCCAAAAGGCATTACATTCCATTCGTACTGTCCAAACGGAACATTAAATGTCGTTCTATATGAATGGTCTCTAAATATTTGAATTTGCCAATATCCAGATTTTAAATCAAATTTTGAAAAGATATTAGCATCATATAATCTGGTTAATAAATCTCTTTTATTTGGAATAGGATATCTAATCCATTTTAAAAATTTATTTAAAGGTTTATAATTTATAACTAACCTGGGAACACTTCGTTCTTTTTCTACTACGTTATTAACATAAAAAGCAGTACACGACCATAGTGATTTGGAAGACTTTATCAAACCCTTTTGTAATAAATTATCAACTTCCTTTTTGCAGAATTCAACTAATTCGGTATTCATCTGACAAGGACGTGATTTGGTAGGGATATTTTCCTCAGAGAAATCATATTCATATGGAAGAGTTACAATATGCTTTTTCCAATTCCAAAAGGCACTAGGATGATCAGCACAAATATCAATGGTCATTTTTTCAGAAATGAGTTTAATCTTTTCCTGTATTTTAGCAGATTTTAAAGTATCGAATATAACATACT
Source organism: Solanum stenotomum (assembly GCF_019186545.1). Taxonomy (NCBI): domain Eukaryota; kingdom Viridiplantae; phylum Streptophyta; class Magnoliopsida; order Solanales; family Solanaceae; genus Solanum; species Solanum stenotomum. The sequence continues at coordinate 58,417,316 of NC_064284.1, read as the reverse complement.
AAATATCTCAAGCTATAAATAATCAACATGCTTTTATTTCATGTCAATTAGAGCATTAATATCTCTAGAAATAGGCTCGGTGATAAAAGTATAACTAATATCTTGATTTTTATAAGTAGCAAAAAATCCTTTAGCATTTATATTAGTAAAAGGATAAATTGCATTTATAAAAGGAGTTCCTAGAATAATAGGAGGGTATAACTGATTTTTTACTAAGAAAAAGAAGTGAGGAATACAAACTTTATTCTGGCAAATACGAGTATTAGATAATTTATACTTTATATCTAAAGCATGACCAGATGCAGATTTAACCATATGGGTTGTTTTTTCAAAATATTTAGTAGGTACAAGACCTTCTTGAATGCAACTCACATCAGCGCCACTATCAATCATAGCAATGTTAGTTATAGAAAAAGTATTATCAATTAATATAGTACATTTAACATACCATTTATGAGCTGTAACAATTTGCATCATTCCTAAAAATACATTTTGTTTCGGATCAATATTCAAAGTGTTGGCAAGAGTATTTTCTTCAACAGTTGATTCATCAACCTTATTTTTTCCTTTGCTATTAGCAGACTCAATCTGATTAAGACAGTGATCATAAATAATATGATTTTATTTAAGAAATTTAATTTCTTCTTTCAAATGTTCAATTTTTCCTTTTAAATCATCAAAAGAAGTATCACGAATAACCATGGTTTGTTTAGAAGAGAGTCTATTATGAACTTCAGACAATGAGTAAGGAGCAGAATAATTAAATTCATCTTTAACCTTTTTATCACTAGGAATACTAGTTGAAGAGCTAGTTTTACTAGTAGCCAATTGAATGATCTTTTCACGAATAGTATTATCGGTAACTTCCTTTAGAAGTTCTATCACATTGTCTGCAGTGATAGTGAACATATTCATATCTTTGAACTGAGATTGTAGCTTGTAGAAATCATCATGTTCGCAGTGACAAACATCACCATGACATTTGCAAGCATCATTCAAATCTTGATGAACCTTAGAAGACTCAGGTTGCTCATTTTCTATTGCATAACTTGCTTCAGAATCATCATAATCTGATTCTGAACCAGAAGTATATAGAAAACTATAAATCTTCTCTTGAATATCATCATCAAGTTCTAGAGTCTTAAGCTTTTCTAGCTTACAATTTGGAGCTATATGCCCAAATTTTTCACATTTATAACACTTAATCTTATCAAGATCTCGCCTTGATCTATTCTTGGTAAATCTATGAGATTTACGATGAGCCCTACGCTCATCTCTTTCTTCTCTAGTCCTTCTCCTAGATCTTCTTTTCTTATGATGAGATCTATGA
>NC_064284.1:58403227-58415456 GCF_019186545.1 Solanum stenotomum | reverse complement strand
TAGTAAGTTTGCATACTAGGTTTTCTAGCATACGTATTACCATTATTCTTCTTTGGATAACCATGAAGTTTATTAACTTCCATTTTCACTTGTGTCTTGAAATCGAAAGTGGCTTCCATTTCATCTGTAAAATCTTCAGCGAGGCTTATCGGTTTCGCACTTGCACCAAATTTTGAAAACTTTTTATCTAAAAGGCTTTCAAGATCATAAAGAGGTCTAAGAATAAAATCCTGAATCTCAGGAGGTCTTTGAATAGGGACATCAGGCTGTTTGGACGTAGAAGCCTGTTCAGAGACTTGTTTCGCTGATTTTAACTTGTCATCAATTTGAATAATCAGATTAGTTAGATTATCTAACTTCTTATCTAGAGAACAAATATGTTCACCAATGACTTTAACATACAAACCCAAATAATTATTTTGAGAAATAAGTCGATTAATCTCATTAATACTTACTGCGGCCACCTCATTATCAATAAATTTATGAAAAGCAGTAAAAGTAATACCAGTATTATTTGGTAAAATAAATGGAGCTTGAGGAGGATAAATGGATTGAATAATTTTACCTGATTCATCTTTGTAAGATCATTCAAGAACGTTGATGAATAAAGATAAATAAATGGTTATAAACCACGGCACAAAGAACATAATATGATTATGTAATGCACAAGTTTCATAAAATTCTTAAGAAATATTATTTAAATCTTCTCTACTGTAAGTGTCAAAAAACCAAGTTTTAAACCGGTTCCATTTTTCATTTAAAAATTCGTTTTGAATATATTTTTTCTTGCCAGTGAACCTGGACTAAAATCAATTTGATGTTCTCTCATCATTAAGCATCATTAAGATTAAAATCCATCTCGGATACAGAAGGAATATCCTTATCAGAAACATCAGATGATTTATCATTTGTTTGAACAATGTTTAACCTAGGATTAATTTTAATTTTTTGTTTTTCTGCAGATATAACTATTGATAAAGTATGCAATGAAGCAACTCGATTTCTAGTTGGACCATAACAAGGTTCTATCGGAGAAATATGTTGAATAGCCAGTCTTTTATCAGAAGCAAATGAATGTCTACTATAAGGAATACTTTTTCCATCAAACTGCATACAAATTTTTCCATCGGAATTTTGACTAATATGAGAATATTCAGAATTGGTGACAGCATCTGTCAGTTGTTCAGGGGGTATAACAGAATCCAGAATCCAAGTAGTAGGAAAATTAATTTCTTCCCATTTTATAGGCCTTCTAGTAGTGACCTTAGATCTGGCGAAATTAGTTTCTACCAAAATAGTTTGATCAGATATATCATATAACTTACATCTAGGATTCAAAGTAGCAAGTAATTTATAATAGATTCTATAAGACAAGCAGATTAATTCAGAACCAGCTGCATAATTATAGCCATGCGTCTTAACATTCAAAGTTAAAGCATCTAAGCTATTAGAATCAGTCAAAGATAACTGCAAATTTGGCTGAGCATTAAAATAAACTGGGCCATAGGCCACTATAGATTCTATCGAACCCATCAAAGACTGTCGAAAATTAAGATTTCTCGCGTCACGAAGAGCAACTAAGAAAGTCTCTGGTAACCCTTTAAGAGTCAAAGGCTTGAAAGCAATTTGAACCATGTCAATATGCAAGAATTTATATTGAGATTTATAAAATTCAATATCACGCTTATTTAATAGACGAATAGTTTGTTCTGACGAGTTTAACGCCAAAGACTGCTCAGTTGTTTTAATCAACTGTTTATTTGAGATTTTATCAAACAACCATAATCATAAATAGTTTTTATATTTACCTTCGGAATAGTCCATTTGTTTAACAAATCAAGGTTTTGAGGTATATCTACCTCTTCTAACCGAGTACTTTTAATATCTTCTTGATCCATAAAAGAGAGAATATATCTATGCCGAAATTCTTCACATCAATTATATTATACATACATATATATATATATATATATATATATATATATATTAAAATATTAGTAAGGTAATATAATATATATATATATAAAACTTCGATGTGGTATACTATATTTTAGTATTTATTCGTAAATATTAAATATCGTATCAAATGTCAACTTATTTTAAAAGCTTACTGAATATCATATTATATATTAGTATAATATTCATAAGAGTCATACCACATTATAAAAAAAAAATCAATCTTAATATATGCTATTCAATATACGCTTATACGATATTTATCATACCATGTTTTCCCCTAATTTCATGTATATAATACAGATGTCTTATTAAAAGTGGTATTCCATTAGACAAGTTGTCTTATTTCTCTATACAAAGTCCTCTTTTAACTCATTTTGAGCCATCAAATAAGACCACCTACCCATTCAATTATTAGCGTTTTGTGGAGGCTTTTGTTACAAATCAAAACCTTTGGTTCCTAAGATGTTAGGATTAGTTGATCGTAATTAGTTCATAAAATGTAATTGAAAAAAAATGATTTTATAAATAAACAGATACTTAGATGGAGATGTTAAAATTGCTATATTTTGTCTTAATTAATTAGTCGGTCCCATTCAAAATATTACATTTCTATAATAAAAATAAAAATAAAAATTGTCATTTTATCTGAAATGATTTATAATCAAATAAATATTTAAGATTTATTTTAGATCATAAATTTTATTATTTTTTCTTAAACTTTATGCCAAATCATATAGTGTGCCTGCTTGGATTAACTTATTTTAAGGTGTTTTTCCCTTTTAAACACTTTTTCAGTTTTGGAGGTGTTGAAAATGCTAAAAAATATTTTTAAGCACTCACTTTTAGGCCGAATAAGTTTTTAAATAAGTCAACAGTCAAAAATAGAGTTTCCTCAACTTATGACTTTTAGCTTTTGACTTATAAGTTACTTTTTATAAGTCTATCCAAATAGACCCGAAATATTAAAGAGAAAATTTTAGAAATAACAAATATAATAGACATAATAAGACTCTATAAATATAGTCTTGATAATTGCGCTCTATAACTATAGTTTTGTTTGTTATGGAGGCTGCGGTTTGTATATTTCTACATGTTTGTATATTTCCCTTGCGAATATACAAATAGGGTAAATATATATATAAATTATGTATCATACATTTAAGAATTTTTCAGAACTTCGTTTGTATATTTCGCTTGCTAATATACAAACATAATACATTATTATGAATTTTTCATAAATCGTATACAAATAGCTAGGGTAAGCATATACAAAATTCTGGATTTATACTATCAGGAACCAAATTATACAAATTCTGAACTTATACAAATCAAGTGAATTATACAAGTCAGACGAATTATGCAAATCAAGCGAATACCAAGAATTGGAGAAACTGTGACCGCGAACTACAATTTTCTTAAATTATAGCTATAATATCTAATATAGGCTAAATATTTGCTATTTTGCATAATTTTACCTATATTAATAAACAGTTTACTAGTTTATAAGCTAAGGTAAACATAACTTCATCTAGAGTAGTTCTTTTACGAACAATACTTTTCTTAATGTTGAAACCGTGTACGCGTAACAAGTTTGTCAATAAAAGTTGATCAAATGGTATAATAACTTACGTCCCCCACCACTACTATAAATACTTCTCTCACATTATCACTTTCATCACAATATTTGTACAACTAACCCATTCATATTCCAATCTAATTGAAAAACCAAAAATGTCAGGAATCATTCACAAGATAGAAGAGAAACTCCATATTGGAGGCCACAAGGAAGGAGAAAAGCACCATGACCATAATAAGCACAAGCAAGAAGAGCACAAAAATGAACATGGTCATAGTGAAGAGCACCATCACAAGAAGGATAAGAAAGACAAGAAGGACAAGAAGGATAAGAAGGACAAGAAAGACAAGAAGGATAAGAAGGACAAGAAGGATAAGAAGCATAACAACAGCAGCAGTGACAGTGATTAGATCGCATTTGGATGATTGTTATGTATTGTTTCATAATGTATCATATTGTATGATGTATGTTTTAACTAATAAAATGTTTGAATAAATTGTATCATTCTCTGTTATGACGTAATGCTACAAATCAACAATCTAAATGATAAACCTTAAAAAAAAAAAAAATACAAGAAAAGTAGGATATAATTAAGGTAAAGCTACTATAAATAAGTGGGATAAAAGATAAAATATAATTATCAATACTGAGTAAATATAAAATTAGAAGAAAATATTAATACAATGATGCGTCATTACACCAAATTAATTGAGGATTATAGAAAGTGACATTCCAAGAAAAAGAGCACGAGTACTAAAGAAATAAACCAAAACACAAAATTAAAAAATACTAGCACAGCATATAGGAAGGCAAGACAGGTGTCTAGTTTTTTTTTAAAAAAAACCAATTAATAAGATTAGCAAAATTTACATAGCCAAAGGGGGACATGACAACCTAACCTCCAGACACAAAAAGAGAGTTTACAATGGAGTTAAAATACCAATACACCCTCGAATATGAATTTACTTCCTGGAAACAAACATGTTGATACCAAATTTAACTGAGTACTCTTCTAATAAATATTATAGAATGTAGAAAGAAAGAAAGAAAGAAATGAAGACAGAAAAATAAAGGACTGGCCTGGATGTAGCAAACATTCATAATTAATTATATCATTTGTAATTAAGCACACAACATACATGAATATTAAGTATTATATCATGAGTTGTATACGTGAAATGAATATTAACATTTAATCGTATCACTTGCTGATATTAATAGGTGCCAATATAACTTTTGTCAAAGAAGACTCTCACCATGGTGAATGCATCATCCAACGTACATGAATACAAGTTCTCACTCACAAATGGATGTATCAGTTAATTAGCATGCAATGAATCTTCCAACTCTGTGTTTTCTATTTTACTAGTATAAATAAGACGTTTTTGAAATATAAGTTCACAACAGAAGAAGAAAAAATGTTGAGTTAAATAGTGAAAAGATCAAAATTCAGCTCGTAATTTCTGTCTTGATCCTTTTGCAGGTGATGTACTTTGTTGTTTAAATTGCTTGTTTCTTTGCTAATTTCATTTTTAACAAGCACAAATCATATGATAAACCTATTCTTTGAGCTTATCTGATTGGTTATAGTTTAAAACTTCTTGCTAATATAATGTTTCACATAAAAAATATCTAATATTCTCATAATTAAGATACTCTGTTAATCCTCATACCATATGGATTGTAATTTTAATACATTCAGCCTTGATAAGTGTGATTCCGTTTGATTTTATTTCTTGATCAGGTTTTTAATTTTCAAGATTGTTACCCTATACACTAGTTCTGGACGGGAATTGAAGATAAAACACTGCTTTGTTTCTGTCACTGGGGCAGGATAAATAAGGTTCTACCCGATGGATTCATTACGTATAAGGGAGGTACTACTGATCATGTTATTGCAAAGATGGGCATAAAGTACGATGATTTTGTGAATGCAGTATTTGATCGATTAGGGATTGATCCTTCAAATAAGATGTTGTATTTTACCGTGAAGTTTGATAGGTCGGAATTGATACAACTGAGGGACCAACAAGGTATTGATACTAAGTTGCAATGGTTATGCATCATCAAGTCTGGAGAAGGAAATGTGTCTCACTTGCAACATTAGGCACATGTATCAGGTCAATCGTACTCTACACTGCAAGAAATGCTCGACGCCTTTTAATGCGTATGCTTTAGGTTCTCAGGGTACAGATTGTACACCCAAACAGAGGGAGGCCAGAACATTCCCCTTAAAGCTTGGTTAAAGCAGAGAAATCTTCTGAACCAAGGAACCTCGAGAATGACTGCGGGCAGCAATGGGTTTCCATGTACCCAAACAGGATCCCAACAGGACGCTGCAATGACAAAGGTGGCTTGCGAAAGCAGAAAAAGATTTCAGAAGCAGACAGTTTAATTGAGTAAAAGCGATGATACTTCAATCAGTGTGGAGACAGAAAATGCAGAAATTGAGAATGGAAACAGTCCACCTGCTGGACTTTCAAATGCAACAAAAGTCCAATTGAAACCTTTGGACCACTCTACAATTCAGCTTACACCACATCAGATGGACTTTCAAATACAAACGAAATTAAGTAAATGTCAGGTTACTTCCAAGTAAAAAACTGAAACTAGAGCCTCAGCTTCACCAGTTTGCAGCCAGTATGAAATTAGTAACTCCAAGAGAGCTCCCTCCAATTATCTAGGCTGGAACAAAGGTGATACTCTCCGTCGAACAACATCCTGCATCTGCTCCACTGTCATCACAGAAGCTCCAGTCTCAAAGTTAGCCTTATTCGACTGCTGGTGAATCTGTCAAACATGCAGATTAATTTAGAAGAACAATATTTGGTACCACGACCAAAATAAATAGCTTATTTATGTGGAAATCTAATTTTGTAACTTCCATCACGCTGTCATGGAGTTGTAAACTCTGATGACAAAAGCTCATGGTCAACATACTCCATTGCTTCAGGTACTTATATGACTTCCCCTGATGTTATGTAATCTCTTGATCAAGCAGAGAGTTCATGTTTTTCAATGTTTTGTTTATGAAGTTAGCATCTTCATTCATGAGGAAATCGTCTTAATATGTAATTTAGTCATCATTACCTTCTCAAGTATTGCAGACTGATCATCCATGTGAAAGCTGCGCATGTACTTCAGCATCTCCAGTTGCTGTCAAAATATTTGTATCCACTCTTACTATCACAGCTATAACATAATTAAACCTCAAGAGAAGAGATCTCTTACCTGCTCTTGTAAATTCTGTTGCATCGTTAATCTTTCAGCAAACCTGTCCGGCCCAAGCTCGGCCTCTTCACAAGCCATTTCTTCTCTTCATGGAAGGTAGAATAAAGAAAAAAACAATCCTAGTCAGATACTTTATAGAATTCAATATTCATTAAATTTGTACTCGAGTTGTTAGCAAGAGAAGCCTTAATGGTAAAGTGCCCTCTATTGAATAAATAAGAGAAATATATTGCATTATATCCTATTGAGCACTGTGCCAAGAAATTTTCTTGAAAAGGTCCAAAGCTGAAAATAAACACAATATAGAAGTTCTTCTTAATAATAAACAGAAGAATAAAATTGATATACTGAAATGAGCACATGCACTGCAACACCCTTAAAGACGGAATACCCTTAAAGACGGAATATTCTGATCTTACTTTGCAATAAATTCGTAAAAACGAATCATCAGGTCTCGATCACTCTCATAGGTCATGTTTATTTTTCCCAAGCAAGCAAGACCAAATTGTGGATCTGCAACAGAGAAATAAGGAATTCCCAATGGTTATACATTACAATGATATAACTCTATGAAGCATTTTCCCCAAATAGTAGATGACACTGCATTTTCACCAGTGGAAAAAGTTAGTATAAACCGACGAAAAGAAGGAAAGGGGAGAAGGAACGCAATGTTCCATCTTTTAATCAAATCAAACAAAGAAACAATGAAAACAGGATTATCATTTTCTGGACAGTGGGCAATATGGCTTGTTATTCCAAGCTAAAATATATAATTTCATGAAACATAAATAGTACTATCAGCAGCAAGAACTATACATGAACTAGGTTTACAAAATCGGGTTGTAACAAATCTGCAGCTCAGCCCTAGCTCCATCTGCAAAACTGGACCTTGACATCTCTTTTTTGAAACAATGACCAAGCAAGATGGTTCAAGTAGATTAGAATCGAAATGCTGATTCTTTTCACATTTGTTTGAACATAAAGTAGGGATTAAACAGCAGCAAAAGAAGCATTTGCGTACTCAAAAATTGTCTAAGTTAATTTCTTGCAGTAAAACGCGAGTGATTTAAAGCTCACCAATTCCTATGTCTGAAAATATCTCCTCTTGGATAGCAGTTGTAATAGCAACAGCTTCCTGCATATAATGATGCTCCATCTTTTGATTTCAAAGTAGAATTGTAAATAAATGGAGAAAACTAATTATTGTTGAGCATGGAAGATATTGACACTAAACAAGTCAATGGGTCATTACAACAATGATTTTCATCAAAAAATCAAATCATATCCCATTAAGACGCCAATCACAAAGCTCCTGGCAAGTTCAACATGGCATGGTATCTTGAGTTCACGCGAGGTACTCTTGGAATAACATTCTCCATTAGTCTCTATCCTAGATGATTTGTCATTTTGGTTTTACCTTCCCAACATGAAGGTACCATACCATTCAGGATTTTAAATTAATGGGTGCTCGCACATGATTTATTGTAGCATATATAATCAATTGAATCCTACATTTTCGTGACAAAGTATAAATATAGAAATAAAAAGTCACTAAAATTTCAAAAATTATGAATCATCAAATTTAAAGCTTAGTCCAACAGTGCGAAACCATTCTTTAATGGTAGAAGAGGACACAACTTTGTTGATTTTAGGGCTTGCAGAGGTCCAAATTATTAGGTATGAAAGTGAAGAAGGAACCAGAAAATGAATGTTAACCTGTTTGTGATTGACAGCATCCACAATCCTTTGCTTGACATCTGCAAATCATGATTTGATTTGAGGATAAAGGCAGCAAAAGGCGAAATAGACATAGTTAGTTGATTTCAAAGCAAATCAAGTACATACATACATACCAGGTTGGCAAATGAGGAGAGCAAAGCGATCAAAGAGATGAAGAAATTCCTCCTTCGATACCATTCTCATTCAACTATTTCTCCTTATCCACTCGATAACATGATATTAGCCGCCGCCTAGGGGCTAGGCGTGGGTGGGTGCCTGTGCTCCCCCCACTATTCAAATTACTCTTTTTTTTAAAAAAAATTTATTAGAATTCGGACTTCAAATATATCAAATCAAAATTAAGTGTTTTCAATTTTAATCCCCTATTTTCTTTGGCCAAACAACAAAAACTCCACTAGCTTGCACTTTGTTTGGATTGTTGTTACGTATTATTTCATAATATATCGTATTATATTGTATTGTATAACACTGTATTGTTTTGAATGAATACAATATTTAGATAGATTGTATCGTTCTCCATCGTTACATAATGTCACATATTTATAATTTGAATGATAAACCTACAAGAAAAGTAAGGCATGGACAGAGCTACTATAAAAAGGTAGGTAAAATAATTGAAATATAATTATTAAATAATAAATAAATATAAAATGACAAAAAAAAATATATCAAGGTATACCATGCGATCACATCAAATCGATTTTGAATCTTTTTTTCATTACTTAACTATAGATTTAAACGATACAATATGAATTGAATTTAAGTAACCATAAAAAAAAAACTAACAATACAACAGTTAACAACCATCCAAACAAGGTAAGCAAATTACTCTTCAATATTACGAATCTTATTAAAATTTGGACTTCAAATACATGAAATTAAAATTAAGTGTAATTTGTTTCATATACACAATATGCAAGTGGATTAATTTGCATATGTGGCTCTCCTTCTCCTCTCTCCCTATCTATATGTATTTCAAAATGTATATGGATATATGTATCTAGTGTGATTTGCATGTATCGGAAAACATAGACTATGTTGTTCGCCTTTTTCCTATCTCACTAGCCTCCCTCCATATTTCATAATTGTATCTAGTAGTACATATATTTCAATCATGAAAAATAACCTAGTAACATATATAAGATTCTCAACTTCCAGTGCATCCTGGTGTTAAAGAATAAAGAGGTCAGACTCATCTAACTGATTTAGCATGTCTTTCAGCTACTACCTGAACTTCATTACTTAATGGTTGAGGCTGCTAGAATACTCAATATTGAGGCTCCTGACTTGTATATACGTCAAAGTCCTGTACCCAATGCATATACCCTGGCTGTCAGTGGTAAAAAGTGGTTCATACAAGCCTTCATGTAGAGCTGCTGATCAGTCGAAAGGAATTGCAGAAGTTAAATAATAGATATCCTAAGTCAATTTATATAGATTATCAGCAGCAAATATTCCTAGAAATCGCATGATACTTATTGAAGTGCTTCAACGTGAATCTGTCTTGGAGTCTCTTTGCATTGTAAATAGTATATGAGAAAATGTAAAATATTACATGGCAGGCAAGTGTTTTTGCCCTTATGTTTTCTATTTAAAAGCATCTTTCGTTTGGCATAATGATATTTTAATCAACATGCATCCTGATGATCTCATGTGTAACCATGGTGAACAAAAAGATTGTTGTTCAGATTGATGATTCAAAACTAAAAAAACATATATGTGAGACTTTGTTTGCCCAAAAGTTTATGCTACAAAATGTTTATGGTTAAGGGCATTAGGGCTCATAGTACATTTCATGCATCTTAATGCTTGTATATATGGAATTCGACTCGAAGACCAACCTCCTTTGTATCGTACTCTTCTTGTACCTCGAAAGGGGGTGATGCTATGGACAGCTGTCTAAAGTACAAGGGGTAAACTCAGATAGGATAGCGTGCAACTGTGCATTAATTATATTGCTGCCAGTATGCATTTCTGCAAGCAAAAAGAGGGGCATATTTCAGTTACAATTGATTTTGAAATCTTTTTACCCACAGGTGTTGGCAGTTTGATTGCTAGAAGAACAGCTCTTACGCTGGCTTGGAGCAGCGGGAACTCAGCTGTGATCATGCAGCTCTTCTTGTTGCTCAAGATTCAAAGGTAGATGAAACCTGAATAGTAAATTCAGTTTAAGGGCATTAACCACATCAGAAAATCTTATGCATGAATTTCCTTTTCTTTTGTCATGCTCCCACAAGAGGTGGTTGTTTCAGTACTAATGAAATTAGCTGGCGGCTGCCCATCTCTATCGGAGAAACTGAATGTGGATGTATTCTTAGAGCAAGCTCGCTCTTATATATGACAAAGCATCATCAAGCCCAGTCGGGTGGTATATTAATTAGGTAAATATAATTAACTCTCTCATAGTTTGGCTTGCAATTTTCTTAAACTCTTTTTAAGTTCAACAAGTTTTCTCTTTAGAAATGCTCAAACAAGGCAACTTTCACATCCACTCGATCCCTGTTTTATGTGCACGCGAGATTGATGAATGGTCAAGAGTATAGGTCACTTCTTCAGCGGCGTGAATTCTGTGCAAAAAGTTTAGCGCTTCATGAGAATGAACATTATATTGGAGCTGAATACATGTCTTTATGCACTAATTAATGTCTTAAGAATTCAAAGTTTTCTGTAAATGTTTTAGGTACTATCTATTAATTCTTCTTAAAATCTCAGACTGGAGGAGCCTCTACTAACAGGGTCATCAACATGTAAAACTGACCAGCAGCCACAAATATCCTGCATTTGTGCTCAGACAGACTCTTTACCCTCCTCTCTACCCTTCTGTTCCTTGTAATTAAGAAGAGCAATTATGAGGATTGATCTCTTTTGCTTTCAGAGCAAGCCTCTACCCTTCTGTTCCTTGTAATTTACTAATTCAGTCGAATAACGTTGGCCTTTAATTCTTTTACTGAATTCTTCAGTGGGGGTCTCTTTTGCCCCATTTTTACTGAATTCCACTGCCTCGTTTAAACACAGCTAGAATCTCAATACTGCATCCACTTAGATTAAAATATCACCAAACCTGTCAAAAGAATGAAACATTGAGCATCACAATTCACATACCAACAAAGCAAGAGACAGGGTCTAGCAAAAAAAAGAAAAAAGATAACAATATGCATAAGAGAAGGAGTTAAAAAAAAAAAAAAGGGTAAGGGGAACACTTATTTAACAAGAATTATCTAAATAGAAAAAAATGCTCTTTGTTAATTCAGATTTCACAACGTTTAAATTTTAGATGTAAAGCTGACCTAAAACAAATATGCTATACAATCAAATGCTTCTCTATACAGATGTATATTACAATTTCTCAGCAAAGAGGCCACACTAAGGGTGTGTTTGGTATGAAGGAAAATGTTTTCCTAGAAAATGTTTTCTTGGAAAACAAGTTGATTTTTGACTTATTTTCTCATGTTTGGTTGGTGAGTAGAAAATATTTTCCAAAAAAGATTTTTAGTGTTTGATTTATGAATGAAAAATGTTTTTGAAAAATTTCTTTTATTTTTACTAGAGTAGAAAATAATTGTTGAAATTGAAAATATTTTTTAAAAACAAACTTAATTTTTTTTGGGGGTGAGGGCTGGTAGGGGGTGGGTGGGGTGGGGGGGTCGAGAGTAGGGGTGAAAAATCGAAATTTTGAAGTTAAAAATATTTTTTAAAAACAAACTTAAAATTTTTTTTTGGGGG
>NC_064284.1:58402187-58402914 GCF_019186545.1 Solanum stenotomum | reverse complement strand
GGGGGTCGAGGGTAAGGGTGAAAAAATGAAATAATGTTTTTTAAAAACAAACTAAATTTTTTTTCCTTTTGAAGAGAGTGGGATAGGGGGCTGGGGGGGCGGGGGGAGGCGAGGGTAGGAGGTGGGGGGTGTAAAAAAATAAAAAATTGAAATTAGAAAGATCTTTTAAAAACAGCTTTTAATATTTTTTTGGGAGGGGTGGTGGTAGGGGTGAGGGTGGGGAAAAAATATTAAATTTAAAAACAAACTTTAAATTATTATTTTTTTGGGGGTGGTTGGGGGGGGCTGGTTTGAGGGTAGGGACCAAATAAATTGATTTTTTCAATAATTTTTTTTAATCGGAAGTTGGAAGAGAGTTTTGGAAAATGTTTTCCTTAAGTTTTGAAGGGAAGTCATTTTCCTTAAATTTGAGGAAACTGAGTTGATTTGGAAAATATTTTCCAAAACATTTAACCCAACCAAACATGAGAAAATTGGAAAACATTTTCCGAAAAATGTTTTCCTTCAGGGTGTGTTTGGTATGAAGAAAAATATTTTCTTGGAAAATAAGTAGATTTTGACTTAAGTTCTCATGTTTGGTTGGTGAGTAGAAATAATTTCCAAAAAAGATTTTTAGTGTTTGATTTATGAATGAAAAATGTTTTTGAGAAATATCTTTTATTTTACTAGAGTAGAAAATATTTTTTGAAATAGATAATATTTTTTAAAAATAAACTTAATTTTTTTT
>NC_064284.1:58395087-58402079 GCF_019186545.1 Solanum stenotomum | reverse complement strand
AGGGTCGAATGTGGGGGTGAAAAAATAAAACTTTGAAGTAGAAAATATTTTTAAAAAACAAACTTAATTTTTTTTTGAAGGGGGTGGGGGGCTGATGGTGGGGGCGAGGGTGGGGGATAAAAAAAAATTGAAATTAGAAATATCTTTTAAAAACAACTTTTAATATTTCTTTTTCGGGGATGGTGATAGGGGGCAATGGGGTAGGAGTTAAAAAAATTGAAGTTAAAAATATTTTTAAAAAACAATCTTTAAATTATTTTTTTGTGGGGGGTGGGTGGGGTGGTTGGGGGGCTGGTTTGAGGTTAGGGACAAGACAAATTGATTTTTTTAACAAAAAAAATAGTGATATGAAGTTGGAAGAGAGGTTTGAAAAATGTTTTCCTTAAATTTTGAAGGGAAGATATTTTCCTTAAATTTGAGAAAAATGAGTTGATTTGGAAAACATTTAACCCAACCAAACATGAGAAAATTAGAAAACATTTTCCGGAAAATGTTTTCCTTCATACCAAACACACCCTAAGTTTTTAAAGAAAAGTAATTTTTGACTAACTCTTCAACGTACCTTATATAACTAGCTAGGCTTGGGCATTGAGCCAAGACTTCTTAAAATATTAAGTCGAGTTGAGCTTAATCGAGCTTTGTTAAATATAATAGAGCTTGAGTCGACCCTGAGTTGACTCCTTATATTTAGTTCCACGTTATGCTACACCATAATAATTTAAATTCATAATGAACTTGTATGGGAAGAAAAATATATACACATTGATACAATCATATTCATTTTAAATAGATTAACTTTACATCCTAGATTTGCCTCTACTAACCATAGCTTCTTCCTAATTGTTATGAATTTGATGTGCTTGCATCTCAACCGGACTATATACATATGAAAATAAAAAACATAGATAATAAGATTACATAACTTATTTTGTACTCGCTGACTCTATATACTAAATTCGCCTAGCTCTGCTAACGCATACCCCCTATTGGGGGGTGGTTGATGTTGTTGAGCTGGCATGGTTGCCGAACTACATATAATACATATAAAAAAAAAAAAAAAAATGTACTTCCACCATTTCAGTTTATGTGACACTATTTCCTTATCAGTCCTTTCAATATGGTAAACACACATCTCTATATGAAATACGTCACATAAACTGAGATTGAGGAAATATATCATATGTAATTATATGATACAACTCATTTTGAATCCACTTACTCTACATTCTGAACTCGGCTTTGCTAACTTGTACCCCCATTGGGATTGATCTTGAAGTTGTGCTTGCATGGGGCGTGACCATTAAATTGAGAGTGAGGAAATATATCATATATAATATGATTTTACTCATTTTTTGAATCTACATATTCTACAATCTAAACTCGGATCGTACCCCATTGGGACTGGTCTTGAAATTGTGCTTGCATATGAGGTGGACATGGTGATACTCTCCAAATCTTGACTGATTTATCGAGGCTACCACTATACACGATAAATTGTCGATCACCATTAATAGTTGGTCCATGATCTTCTTCAACAGCGATACACTTAACAGGACCAGAATGTCCTTTCAACACTGATAAACATATATGATCACAACCTTCTCTTCTCCACACGCAAATATTCGTGTCTGCTGATCCACTAAACACTAAATTCCCCGCGGTAGCTAAGCAAAGAACCGCAGATTTATGACCTCTGAGAACTCCTCCGTGTGACAAAAACTTGGCGCGTTCCCAAAAGTTTACAAAACCATCAGATGAGCCACAATAGAGGAAATTTGAACTAGGATCAACAACTAAGGATGTTACCGCGCATTCTTGATTCAACAATGTTTGTGAAAAGAAGTGTTTCGTTTTATTACCTTGTAATTCTCTTCTCCAAACTTTTACTGTTCCATCAGCTGATCCTGAAAAGATTAGCCCATCAAATCCAACAACTACTGAATTTACTGCATCTTCATGTGCACTTATTGATTCTAAACACTTAAAATCTGATGATCTCCAAACCTTTATGGTTTTATCCCAAGATGCTGAATATAACAGATTTTGATCTTCACTCATACTAAGAGATGAAATGGCATCAAAATGTCTTATCCACACCGAGTTTCTATTTCTTCTCACTTCAACGTAATTATTCGGATTCATTGAACTTTTTATATATGCCTTCAAAGTTGGTAATGTTCCAATCCTCCTGTAAACGTTTGGATCGTTAGGAGAAACCTTCCACACTCGTACCTGTTGAAGACATAATTTTAAACATGCTATATTTCATAACTTAAGTTTTTAGATAAATTAGACGTACACAACAATATGAATATTAACATTGTCACCCCATATCAAAAATAACTTTCAAATTATATATATATATATATATATACCTAACAAATCAAGATATAACTAAGAAAACAAAAGTTATGATTTTTCAAACTTTTAGATGAGATGATTACAAATGTCAACAGTACCTTTCCATCTTGATGACCCGTGAAGATTCTTTCTCCACTAATGATTATTGCCTTCACCAATCCACTATTTGATTTGAATCCTGCAAATTCTTTTTGATTTTTCCATATCCTAATATTTTTGCTATCTGATCCGGTATATAACAAGTCCCCAGAAGCCGCTAATGAATATATATGTCCTTCTTCACGAACAAGAGAGCCAATAAGGCCCGTATATAGATAGCTTTCAACATGAGAGGACCATGGAGATTTCGATAAAGGAGACGATGTTAGGTCCATAGAAGGCGCTATAGATGGAGTACTCGATAATGAATAACATTCCTCTGAAGGTGAAGGAGAGATCATCATATTGTAGTCTGAGCTCAATCTAGATGCGCGATGATTATGATCATAATTTGCAAGGCCAGATTGATCAGATGTATTGCTTGTACGAAAATTAATATATTCATCTTGATCATGATTTGGATCGGATTGTAACATGCTACCAAATGTTTGTCTCCTAGGCACGCTGCTTTGATCCTCCATAGCCATTTTGTTGTTGTATTTTTTTGAATTCCTCATCATCATGTAATCTTTTGAGAAACAAAAATAATAAAGCGTAATGATGTGGGCACTAATGTTGCGTAAGATGATGGGAGAAGAAAATAATAATGTGTGAACAAGGTACGGCCATGAAGATATATTATGTACTTACTGTACGTGACTTTTGGGACATGACAAGTTGTCAAATACTATTTATGGAAAAACATTATTTACGGAAATTTTCTTTGGCAATTAATAGGAAATGTTGATTTTTAGTTTTCAACGATTACTAATAATTTAACTTATTATTGTATTCTAAAAATATTAATACCAATAGTTTGTTCCAATTTTCTTTTGAGGAATTATAATCTCTTGTTATTTATAGAATGAATAGAAGAAATAAAAATGAAGATTTTTTTTTTATATAAAAAGAACATAAAACTAAAGTAAATTTAAATAGACCTACAAAACTCTATTCTTACCGTTGCATTGTGAATTGTGATATTTGCAAGCGAGTTTTTGGCTAAAATCATCCCTCAATTATGACTCAAATCTAATGTACAACCTTGTATTGTCTAAGTGAGCAAAAAATGTCCTTATATTATCCAAAAAATAACAAGAATCATCCTTCAGTCTATTTTTGCCAAGAAACTGATTGAACCAATAAAAATATACTCTTTTTAATTTGGCCATGGACTTTTAACCACGATGAGAAGATCAAAGTTACCTAAAACGAATGAGAATATGGATAGGAAATGAATCTTTCATTTTCAGAATTTAAATTTTGTATATTGTTATTTTATATGTTTTTTTTGCATCATCAAGTAAACTGACTTGCAATAATACATAAGTCTTGAAATGTTTATATGGTATGTTCCGATGGTTAGAAAGATTATGTAAAAAAAATCATTTTAAAAATATTACGCCCAACTATATAGAGATTTTCTTTCATAAAATATTCAGCATGTATGTACGCTATATACAATGCAATTTACATTTTATACAACGTACAAAAATGCTGAAAAATTAATGATTTTTTTAGTAGTGGAATGCCTAATGTCGGTAATTTGATATAACGTACAAAAATGTTCACTGGCTATTTCGACAGATATTTTGATTCAACCGGTATGAGAAGAAAAAAAAAAGTTCTATTTGTTTTATATTGTGATATTAATTAGGAAGCTTCCCACTAATTCGAATCTATTTTTCACCATGTATTTTTCAGTGAGTTGGTTTGGTAGAAAATGAATGAAACAAATCATGTTCTATAGCACAAATTTCTTACTAATTCACAACAAGAAAAACCTTTGTTTCTAGAATGTTTGGACATATATAATATTTGTAAATAACTAAATGTTATTTTCAATTTATCTTATTATTTGAGTTTCAACTTGAATAGAAAATTTGATGTTGAAAAATTAGTTTGTAAAGTATTTCAAGAGGAATAGTATGACTTTCATTCACAAAATTATCTCAATATTTTTCAAAGTAAACTTCAGGTTCCAATCCTTGTTTTCAACTTTAACTTCAAACAAATATTAATAATCCAGTATGAAATCTTTCAATTTTAAAAAAGGGATTTTACTTGTGTGTACTAATAGTGTAAAAGACATTAAGTCTTAATATGGTATGAAATGTTAACTCTCTTGTTGATGTCATGTCTGCTTCGATAAAGATATTTTTGAGAAAAAATAAATATTTCCTTCATTTCACTTAAATTTAATTAGTGTATAAAAGTTAATACAACGAATTAGTGAGGTAAGCCTTGCGTATTGGATATGTTAACTTGGAATTTGAAATACTTGGCCATTGTGAATGTATGAAAACATTTGATTGGATCCATTCAACTTCAAACCTTTAAGATGGAAGAACAACCAAATTGACTTTTTTGCCTATACATGATAAAATTGTGATATGAAAATGACATTTTCAATAATTCAAGCTCATGTTACACAATCGAAGGAAGATTCTACAAATCACAAAGTCTTTTTAAATTACTTTTTTTAGGGAATTGACTTTATAAAACTTATATAGATATGTTTTGATTGTAATTTGTCTTTTATTAATTATATTTGAATATACTTACAACTTAGTTTTCATGGTTTTTTAAAACTAGACACTTTAACACCCTAAGCTAGTAAAATCTAAACTACTATATTTCTGTAGAATTTGCACTAATATAGGGATTTAAGTATTTAATTTTAAAATACTACATGATATATTTATATAACTGGATCACATCAAAGATGTTTAATGTAATTTAATTATATCAAAGATATTTAATATAGTTTAATTATATCAAAGTTGTTTAATGTAATTTAATTATAATGATTTCATGGTGTGAAACCAAATACATGTTGAATTTCTTAATCCCCAATGGTTTCCATAATATAAATAAGGTGATTGATTCTTTAATTTTCTTGACAAGTTGACCTTTGATGCAAGCTTTTTATTTGTCTAATTCTTGTTGAAACTCACATTTGAACTTTCCATCTCTCTTGAGGTTTGTTAGGTTACCACCCATGGATATTTTGTGCAATGGATAAGATGCCTCAATCTTAATCAATGGTCATAATTAATTCTAAGGAAGGATTTTTTTTTATAGGACATGTTCTTCCCTTCTACCAATTCAAATTAATTTGATTTGATTGGTGTGAACTAATTTTCAAATAGTAAAACAAAAGGTGTAATAGTTAAAGTTGAACCCTTCACCTTCATTGGGGAAAGACACAAAACTTGAATTTTTGACCAAATTAAGCCATTGTTTAAAGCAATTCATCAAAATAGTACGTTTTTTTAAATTTTTACAAAACTAGTATAAACATATTTCACAGTAACGTTTTAGGGAATAATTTATTTTTAAAAAAGCTGACGGTGTTAAGTTGAGAAACGTTATTGTGAGTAACGGTTTACTCTAAAAATGTTACTTCGAGTAACGTTTTATAATACGTTACAGAGAGTCACGTTTTACACCTAAAACGTTACTCACGGTAACTTTTCTTAAGAATCCAATCAATGGACATCGAATACTGCAAATTTAGAATCAAATCTTGCAAAGTATATATTGTCTTTGTCTCAATTTATGTGACACATATTTCGAGATTCAAACAAGTTTATGTTTCACCACAAATTTTTCATATATTTATTAAATAATTTGAATTGTCAATAATTGTGACTTATAGTACTTTTTACGTAGTTTACAAATATATAAATTTCATTTAAAAAAATTGAAGATTCCATGAGCAAATTCTCGATCAAACTTAAATTGTTTGACTCTCGAAAATGAAATGTGTCACATAAATTGGGACAGAGAGGATATATTAATAATTTGTACTCTAAAAGGTTATTTCTTCAATTACTGAGATATAATTTGTGTTTACTGATAAAAAAAAATACCTTATCAAATTATTACACTAAGATAATAAAAATATAGATTTGTTTTACAAACTATAGCTATATTTGCCGGATTCGATTCCAAATTTGCAGGATTCGATTCTAAATTTGCATGATTCGATGTCACGTGGTTGGATTCTTAAGAAACGTTACTTTGAGTAACGTTTTAGGTGTAAAAAGTGACTCACAATAACGTATTACAAAACGTTACTACGAGTAACGTTTTTAGCATAAAACATTATTCACAGTAACGTTTCTCAACTTAACGCCATCAACACATAATTGATTTTAAAAAAATAAATATACCCTAAAATGTTACTGTGAACTACGGTTATTTAAGTTTTGTGAAAAAAAATTAAAAACATATTATTTTGGTGAATTGCTTTAAATAATGGCTTAGTTTAGTCAAAAGATCCACAAAACTTATCAAGTGAACTAAAAGTGAAAATCTTTTATATTTGAAATATTTTCCAAAAACTTTTTAAAAAATTGACGGGGATGGCCTTGGTGAGGGTGGCGTAAAATATGATTTTTTGTTAAAAAAATTTGAAAATATTTCAATTTTTTTTTAAAAAAGAAAATTGACGGGGGTGGCCTTGTTTGCGGGGGGGGGGGGGGGGG
>NC_064284.1:58386111-58395081 GCF_019186545.1 Solanum stenotomum | reverse complement strand
AGAGATAAAAATATATTTGAAATTTAAAATTAAGAATTTTTTTTTTTTTTTTTGAATGGGGAGGGTCGGTTACGGGTTATTGATAGGGTAAGGAAAAAAAAATTAAAGGATGAAGTGGATTTTGGAAAATGTTTTCCACAATTTTGGAAGGGAAGTTATTTTCCTTAAATTTGAGAAAAAATGAGTTGATTTGAAAAATATTTTCCTAACATTTAAGCCAATCAAACATGAGAAAATTGGCAAACATTTTCCAGAAAATGTTTTCCTCCATACCAAACACACCCTGAACGTGAGCTAAAATTGAAAGCCAAGAATAAGTGTTAGAGTTGACAAAGTGTAAGTTGTCACGGAGATTAAGTCCGCATTGATAGTTTTGCTTTATGTTTTTGTAGGAGTACATGCCACTAGTTCTTATAGACACCTCCCTGTCTTATTAAAGTTCATTAATTAAGAAGCTTTATCCAATAGTAAAATTCTAGCATCGATCTAATCTATAAAGACACCGCAAAATGTGAGTTTGAATTGATGAAAATTTTAGAATTTTTTTAATATATAAATAAGTTTGAATGTTGGATTTGATTAAATGATGAGGGTGTGTGGTTGCTATGAAGAAAAACATTTGTTAGGAAAATATTTATTTACTAAGCAAATGCATAGCATATTGCTCACCGTTGGCATTGTTGGGGCTCGTTCGTAATTGACTTTTCTGGCTCGCGCGACACCACGAGCGTTCTAAAGCGTGTTTCAATAAAAATGAGCAAATTGAACTTGAGATGAGTAAGGTTCTTTACACAAAGAAGTCAGGTGAAAAGCACACAGGAAGATTCCGCTCTTGCTCCAATCCCAATCATTCTCAAACTCCCTTTGTGTTTAGGTCATATTTATACTACGTAGGAAAGTCCTCGAATATATTTACCAAGGCCTGTATTGTCTGTGCGCCCAACACATATAGTGATTGTAGCCTGTAGGTATATCCGAATAACCAAGGACCATCACTCGGTAAATCTCATAGATAAAATTGGATAATTTTAGTAGTGCACTTGATTCTAAATTTGGTTAAATGAGAATCTTGTTTAAGACTCTTATTTATTCATCTTTGGACTGTTTCAAAAATAGTATCTCTTTCTATATTAAGTAAATTTTCTAATCCCAACATATTACCTTACAAATTTAACGTAACAAGATTTATGAATTGTTTAGTTTGAAAATAAGTTACATAGGATTTAGTTATGCTGAATTAGTTATTTTGGTATTATTTCTTAGTAAATATATGATTTGTTATATTAAATATTACATGCATTACATAATTTCTAATAATAAGTTATTTGTTCACAAAAATATCCCCATAGGTGTAAAGAATGTGAAAAGCGATGTGTAAAATAGGTATGAGAGAGGTATTTTTGCTATTATAACTATTTTGTCTTAGAATATCTTATCCCATGATGATTATTTCACCAAGAGGCACGAATAACTTATCTCATTACTAACTATTAATTTTGGGATAAGTTATTGTTGGGTATAACAAGAGTTAATGAGAAATGGAGGGAAGATGAAAAGAGGAATTGCAAAAGATTCCCTTATGCTTTAAGAAAATGCATTTCTCCCTCATTGGTGGTGGAAAGAAAAATTGAAGTGTTTAAATAGAGAAACACTTCTACTAGTTGTTAAAAGGGTTGGAAAGAGGGACCCTCTCGCGCCGTCGTCGTCATCGCTTGGCTCGGCTTTGGCTTTGAAAAATGATCAAGAGATTATTTTTGGACAATGTTTGTTTTAATTATTTATTTAATCCATTTTATTTGAATTTGCCGCCGTTGAAGATGACTGTTATGAAAGGTTGCAACTTTCAGGAACATCCATGACCATTTGAAGGTTGCAAACTTTCATAAATGGTCGTGTGGTTTCTGAAAGGTTGCAACATTTCGGAACCAGTTCCTCTTGTCTATAAATACCTTTGATTCCTCAGATTTTTACTTACGAAATTTCTGAATTGTTGTTGTTCTTCTTCTGCACAAAACTTAATCGTGTACTTTACTGCCGTTGAGTGGCTCGCTGACACCAGAGTTTTGGGTATCAATACACTGGTGATTGAGATCATTCTATCCTTGGAGGACATATTCCAAATCAAACCTCGGATACTAGATGGGAATAATTTCCTTAAGGGGACACTGTGCATTCAGTGGGCTTGATCTTCTTTCCATTTTGTTCTTCAGATTCTAGTACGTTTTTATAGATTTTAGCTTTGTTAATTAATTTATGTTCTTCACTAGTTCATCGAAACTTTGGAAACTTCGTGTTTCTGCAAAGTTTCTGGTAATCAGTAGTACTGTTTAAACACAAATTGGCTAACAATCTTAAAGAAATTATCTATTTTTATTTTAATCTGTTTTTTTGGTGGAGACAAAAATTTTCGTGGTTTTATACTCCTATTAAGTATGCAATTTAAGTTATTGTTTACTGAGTCATTTGTATCAATTTCTATTTATTACAGATTCTGAAATGGCAAATGATAATATTACGGTGGATGCTGTTGCACCAACCCGAACTGCTATACCACCAACAGAGAAATCGGGAAAATTCTCTGGTGTGAATTTCAAAGGATGGCAGCAATGGGTATTTTTCTGGCTTACCACTCTTGATCTGCATAAATTTACCAATGAAGAAACTTCAGTGCCTGCTGCTAATATGTCAGACAGAGAAAAGTTCATGATTATTGAGGCATGGATACATGCAGACTTCCTATATAAGGGCTACATTCTGAGTGCTTTAGAGAATGACTTATATAATGTCTATAGTGCAATGACAACTTCGAAAGAATTGTGGAATGCACTTGAGAAGAAATATAAGACAGAAGATGCATGCTTGAAATTTTTTGTGGTCGCAAAGTTTTTAGGCTATAAAATGTCAGATAGTAAAATTATTGGATCACAAGTGCAGGAACTTCAACTTATTTTTCATGATATGATTACTGAGGATATGGTAATAAATGAAGCTTTTAAGGTGGCTGCAATGATCGAGAAGTTACCTCCTTCGTGGAACGACTTCAAGAATTATTTAAAGCACAAACGTAAGGAAATGAAGCTTGAAAATCTTGTGATTCGGCTCAAGATTGAGGAAGATAACAAGATCACCGGAAAGAAGTCTCGTGGGAATTCGACAATAATGGAAGTTAATATTGTTGAAGAAGCTCCTACCAAAGGCAAGAAGAGAAAGAAGTCCAACAGACAGAAGTCAGAACATGCCAAGAAGAAATTCAAGGGCAACTGTTACAACTGTGGTAAGGCTGATCACAAGTCTTCTGATTGTCGTGCTCCAAGAAAGGACAAGGACAAAGGCAAAAGTCACTACAACAAATTCGATTATCAGGGACAAATAATTTTGTCATTTATAAATCATATTTCGTCACTAAAAATTTTGTGAGACGAAAAATAATTCGTCAATCAGTCGTCACTAAATGTGTGTTGCTAAAAGTATACAAAGACGATTTAGTGCTTCGTCGCTAAAAATATTATATTAACTACAAAAAGAAAAATTGTCTCCAAATGCTTAAACATTTGTGACAATTTTTTTTGTCGTAAAAAGTATATTTTTTGTAGTTAATAGTACGCTTTGTCACTAAAAAGGTTATCACTACCGACAAAATTATATTGTCGCTAATTATTTTACTTCAATCAGTGACGACATCAATTGTCTCTAAAGTTATATGTATTTCGTAGTTGAACAAAATCTAATTTTGTCACTAATGACTATATTTTATATACCAAAAATTATTTTGTTATTAAATGTATTAATTAGGGAAAAATTTGTTATTATAAAAAAGGTTAATTTTCCTATTATCCTCCCATCTCAATTTATTTTAAACTCCTCCCTAGGAGCTCCCACATTATTCTTTTTTGGGGATTCGAACTCACAACATTAAGGTTGGAAGTGAGGAGTGCTTACCATCCAATCAACTCTCTCTTGTCTCTCATTTTTATTTTATTTTGAACTTCATTCACTTCTTTCAAATTTTACTTTTGTAGATATAATATATTATATGATTATTTATACACATACACAAGTGCATGAAATTTACCACCCACAATTCATTCAAATGTAGATTATATTTTAATTAAACTGTATATTTTTTAACATATCTTTAAATATATTCAGTATGATTCTATCATTTTATTTAGTTATTTTTATAAATTTTAAAAATTATTTAGTACAATTATAATTTTATATAAAATTAAACTTTTGATTTTATTAAAAAAAATGAATAATCGGTTCAATTCGATCAGTAAATCAACTGTTTTAAAAAAAACATCGATACCCATAACTATAGTACTTCATCATAATATATTTGAAATCCTAGTTGGTTTATTTCTTTCAGTTGTGCTTTCATTTTTTAGTTTATTTCGATTTTCACAATGATGGAAAAAGTTAATAGAAATTCATGAAATATTTCGCACCTTTGCAAAGTCTAAGTTTCTAAGTTGTTGTTATCTCTGTACAGTTGATCTACGTACGAATATGGAATTACTATTAAATATGTACATATTTTTAGAAAGAAGCAAATAGATTGACTTAGTCTATGCAGTTTACCAATCATAAATCAATAGACACGCACAAAAATTAGCACCAAGACTTGATAAATTATATTTTCTATTGTCTTTATTGATGAAAGTGTATCAAATAAAAAACAAAAGTGTTAAACCAATACATATTAGTGATCTAGTGGTAGAACCGTACCCCACTCACGGTACTTATAACCTGAATTGTATTTTTGAAATGATGCATTTTAAATTTGTGTAATTTAGGAAAATTGATGAATTGAACTTTTTCAATTTTACAAAATGGACCGAATTCGTTGGTTTTAATATTTTTCCTCGCCAATTAAAGAAAGGACTCTGTCTATTTCTTATGAAGCACTTATATTATTCTTTTTGTAAGTTGTCACTTGTAATTATGAACAATTGTAGCAAAAAAATGTATTTAGCTATGAATTTTTTTCGTAGCAAATAGTTGAATTATTCGCTTCAAATTTTAAGTCGTCGCTATTTAACACTTTACATATTTTCTGATAATTTTTTTGTTGTCACTAAATCACAGATTGATTAGAGACGATAAAATCTTTGTCACCAATTATTTATACTATTAGTGACGAAAATAAATATTATAATTAAATCTAAATTCTTATAGCTAAAACTTATAATATATAACTACGAACTCAAATTTGTCGATATTGTAACAACATATTTTTTTAGATGAAACTTTTTTGGGTCTAAAAATAAATAAATTTTAAGACAAAAAATAATTTGTCATGAATTAGATACATTATTAGTGACGAAATAATGTGTCACTGATAACTTTAAATTCATGACTAATACTACTTAACAAATGACGCCAATTAATTTTTTGGTGGAAAATTTTAGTGGATGAAACTTTGTTACGGATTTTTATGTTTCGTCACTAAAAGTATGTGTCTTATATATTTAAGCACGAAAAGTAAATTTTGTCACTAAAATCGAACAATTAGTGACGAATTTGACGTCGTAGCTAATAATTTCGTAACTATATATCGTATTTGTTGTAGTGAGTCAAGCAATCAACATGGAAGAGATGGAAGATGCAGATGACCTCTGTGCAATAATCTCGGAGTGCAACTTAGTTAAAAATCCCAAGGAGTGGTTTCTCGACTCAGGTGCCACTCGACATATTTGCTCTGCGAAAGAAGCCTTTGCAACGTATACTCCTGCTGAGTTCGATGAAGATTTATTCATGGGGAACACAACAACAACAAGGATTGCAAGAATTGGAAAAGTAATATTGAAAATGACATCCGATAAGGTGTTGACTTTGAACAACGTTCTGCACGTTCCTACTATTAGGAAGAATTTAGTTTTTGCTGCACTGCTCGTTAAGAATGAATTTAAGTGTGTCCTAGTTAGTGACAAAGCTGTAATAAATATGAATGAGATGTTCTTAGGAAAGAGCTACCTCACTGAGGGCCTCTTCAAACTGAATGTAATGGTTGTTGACAGTATTAATAAGAACTCTGCTTCTGTTTATTTATTGGAGTCAAATGATTTATGGCATGCCCTTTTGGGACATGTAAATTACAAAGCCTTGCGAAAATTGATTACTTTAAAAGTATTGCCTGATTTCAAATGTGATAAATCGAAATGTGAAATCTGTGTGGAATGTAAGTTTGTTAAACATCCTTATAAGTCTGTTGACATGAATTATAAACCTTTAGACTTAATTCACACAAATATATGTGATATGAAGTCAATACCATCTCGCGGTGGGAAAAAATATTTTATAACTTTTATTGACGATTGCAATCGATTTTGTTATGTATATTTGCTTAATAGTAAAGATGAGGCATTGATGCATTTAAGCAATACAAAAATGAAGTGGAAAATCAATTGAATCTAAAGATAAAAATGACTCGGAGTGATAAGGGTGGAGAATACGAATCTCCTTTTGTAGAGATATGTTTGGAATGTGGTATTATTCATCAAACTACAACGCCCTATACTCCACAGTCAAATGGTTTAGCGGAATGGAAGAATAGAACATTAAAGGAAATGATGAATGCCTTGATAATTAGTTCTAGTTCACCGTGAAACTTGTGGGGGAAAGTCATCCTTACGACTAACAAGATACTCAATAGGGTACCCCGTAGCAAAACACAATCGATTCCATATGAGTTATGAAAAGGAAGGAAATCCAACTTGAAATATTTCAAAGTATGGGGGTGCCTAGCCAAGGTAGAGGTTCCTTTACCCAAAAGGGTGAAAATTGGACCCAAAACAGTGGATTGTGTACTTATTGGGTATGATGTGAATAGTAAGGCCTGTTGATTTTTGGTTCACAAATCTGATAATCCTGAAATTCATGTTAATACGGTAATTGAGTCAGATAACGCTGAGTTCTTTGAACATATTTATCCGTATAAAACTGAATGTGAGTCGACAAGTGAAAGACCTAAATGACCACGTGAAGAATAATGGAAAAGACACAACCTAACAAGGATCCTAGGTGTAGTAATCGCCAATGGAAATCCACTTCTTTTGGACCAGATTTTGTGGCATTCCTGCTTGAAAATGAGCCTCAAACATTTAAAGCAGTTATGTCTTCATCTGAGTCAATGTATTGGAAAGAAGCAGTCAATAATGAGATCGAATCAATTTTAAGTAGCCATACTTGGGAATTGACTGATCTTCCTCCAGGAAATAAAACTTTAGGATCAAAGTGGATCTTTAAAAGGAAAATAAAAGACGATGAGACTATTGACAAATATAAGGCTAGATTAGTAGTCAAAGAATACAGACAAAAAGAAGGTCTGGACTACTTCGATACATACTCTCCAGTAACTAGGATAACATCAATTAGGATGTTAATAGCACTAGCGGCAGTGCATGATCTTAAAATCCACCAAATGGATGTCAAGACAACCTTTTAAAATGTAGAATTGGAGGAAGAAAATTACATGGAACAACCTGAAAGGTTTGTAGTTCCTGTTAAAGAAGAGAAAGTGTGCAAGCTTATGAAGTCTCTTTATGGGCTCAAGCAAGCACCCAAACAATGACATGTTAAATTTGACCAAATAATATTGGCAAATGGATTCAAGATTAACGAATGTTTACATTAACAACGTTCCGAATCATGAAGTCATTGTTTGTTTGTATGTTGATGACATGTTAATAATGAGTAAAGATATTGACAATATAAATGCTACTAAGCGCATGCTGTCCAGCAAGTTCGATATGAAGGACTTAGGAGTTGCTGATTTGATCTTAGGGATCAGGATTCTCAAAACTCCTGAGGGACTAGCATTATCTAAATCTCATTATATTGAAAGAGTATTGGATAAGTTCAAGTACTTGAATTTCAACAATGTCAAAACTCCAATTGATCTAAAGTTTTACATTTCAAAAGAATGAAGGTGAAAGTGACTCTCAATTGGAATATGCCAGAGTGTTGGGAAGTTTGATGTATATTATGACTTGTACGCGACCAGATATAGCATGTCTTATTAGCAAACTAAGTCGGTGCACTAGCAATCCTAATAAAACTCACTAGATGGCAATGAAACGTGTGTTGGGGTATCTGAAACATACACAACACTATGCTTTGCATTATAATAAATATCCTGCCGTGATTTAAGAATATAGTGATGCAAATTGGATCACTGGGTCAAATGAAGTAAAATCTATAAGTGGTTATGTGTTTACACTTGGTGGAGGAGCAGTCTTTTGGAAATCATCCAAACAGACATGTATCGCTCGCTCCACAATGGAATCTGATTTATTGCCTTAGATAAGGCCGGTGAAGAAGCTGAATGGCTCCAAAATTTATTAGAGGATATTCCATTCTGACCCAAACCCGTGGAACCTATTTGCATACATTGTGATAGTCAAGAAACAATAGGTAGGGTAGGGAGCGTCATGTACAACGGGAAGTCTCGTCATATATGACGGAGACATAGTACCGTAAGACAACTGCTCTCTAGTGGAATTATCACAATTGACTATGTGAAGTCAAGAGATAATGTGTCAGATCCACTAACGAAAGGCCTAGTAAGAGAGGCAGTTGAAAGATCATCTAAAGGAATGGGTTTACGGCTTAGGACAAGTCATCATAGCGTTAACTCTATCTAGCAGATTAGAGATCCCAAGAACTAGATTCAAGGAGAAAAACAAAGTTGTGACTGACAGTTAAACATTGTCAATCAACTCAATCCATTTTCATGATGAAGGCAATGTTCAGGAACGAGGTTAAACCATTAAGGCTTGTTAATGAGTTAATAAAGCTTAAAGTTTTTAATAATTTGCTAAGTTTGGCAGATTTGACCAAATATTGTATCTACGAGATGACACGCTTAGAAATCACCTATGTGAGTGTGAAGTGTAAGCCGCTTCAAAGAGAATTTTTTGTCAAAAGCCAATTCTCTGTATACTCATGAAATCAGGAGGTGTTCATGGC
>NC_064284.1:58378281-58386011 GCF_019186545.1 Solanum stenotomum | reverse complement strand
ATCGTCTAAGACTTGTTTCAGACCACAAATTTTTTTGAGCTGTGTGTCTAGCTAACGGAGCTACTCCTATTGGGACGGTAGGTATTAATTAATGTTTTATACTAGCAACCTATATAATTATAACGAGTTCAAGTTCTATACAATTAGATTAATATTATATCACTTCAAAAGTAATTAATAACATATATTAATCATAATAATTAATGATTTTTGTGTACCTTGAGCAAGGTTCTGATCGAGTTGACCATCTCTAGTAAGCGACATCATAACTTGAGGAATTCCCAAAGGAAGTGTATCACCTCTATCAACCTGCCAAAAATGTATCACTTTGCCATAAGTTTTCACGGTTTTTTCATGATCTTGTCGTTGAATCGGGCCTGGAACACCGGGCATGAACAGGACACCGCTTTTCACCTCGTACAAAGATGTTGATGAATTTTATTGATAGGACCAAATCCTTGAATGGTAGCTGTTGCAGTCTCAAGAATTGCTGTTCCTGTTTGCGTAGGTTCACCTGGAACCTCTGGATGAGTCGATACATTTATTCCTTCCATTTTTTTTTCTAAAATCTCAAATAAATTCAAAATTATAGTAAAGTATTTTGTTGTGGTGATCTGTTTATTTATTTTTGGCCTATAAAGAAGAGGCAGCTAGCTTATAGATAGGAATATGACTAGCATGCAGATTAACACATGGCACGACACGTGGAAATACAACTGGTTACGTGGCAGTACAGGTGTCTTATGTTTGGTTAATTTGAAAGCTGACTCTTTCTACTCCTCCTCATGACTTGTTCTCTTAACTTGTCTAGAATTACAAGTGTGACAAATGTTGTTTTATATGGGCTGTGATGCGTGACGTTCAGACAAATATTTTATTAACTTACTCGCTTTGAGTATAATTGATATTTTAAAATTTTATAATTTATATTAAATAATATATTTACGTTCTTCATTGGAAGCGGCTCCCCTCCGGTATACATCTTAATCCATCACTTTAGTAGCAAAATTGCACACCTTAATGAATTCAAATTTGATAAAATTTAGTAATTTTCTCAAACGTTTGTTCTAGTTATGAATTTAAATCTTGAATCTAACTTTAGATAAATCTTGTGTTGTTTTGCTTTGCTTGCTACAAATTGCCATGTCAATTTTCATCTTCTTGAGATGGTAAGGCTTGTTGTTGCCAAAATCTTTTTTTGGGCCAAGCCCATCAACATTCCAATGTCCAATTCTGACTAAGCAAGCCCAATACGAGATGACATGATTGTAACAAACCCCAATATTCACATCCCTAGCTATGGATGTGGAAACTCAACATAAACGGGTGGCAATTCACACCTCTTTCATAAACTGAGTACATCATATATGTTTATCAAGTCAGACTTCAATAATTATGGAACGCCACGATAGTAACAAACTCCAAGATTGACCTTTCTATTGATGTGGGAACTCAACATGATAAGGGAGACACTATTTAATTTTGTAAATGATGATATAATTATGAAAAAGTGAATTTTTAGTTACGTATTACAATGCAAAAACCTACCTATGACATCACATTTAACTGTTCTTTTTAATTTTGGCACCAATTTTACCTATGATGCGAAAATTAACTATACACTAATATTTTTGGGACAATATTTTTTCTTGCGTTGCAAAACACAAACAATATTTTTCTTCAACCAAACACACTCTAAGAAGTAGCTAAAACTAATAACGTGACTCCAAAGCAAAGCTTGCATGAAGAATCTAAACCTTGCATTTCACGTGCCTCTTACAAATGACTCTTATTATTAAATTGAAAATTTTCGATTATCAAATACACAACAACTAAAAAAGAGAGATTATATTCCCCCCAAAAAAAAAAATCATCAATGAACTCTCAAGAAATTCAACAATCAAATTCTACACAAATGCAAAGTGTTGAAATATCAATTCAAAATCTCATAAAAAATTGGGACAAAAAGCAAAGATGGAATTTCTTTATCATGAATCCTTCACAACAACCAACAAAACAACAATGGAGAACAAATTTAACAAAGTTTTTAGAATCCACACTTCTTAGAATTTTCACCATAGTGTTACTCATAATTGATCTTGTTTTCACAAGTCTTGAGCTCTCTTCATCTTTGATATCCTGCCCTCAAAATCGGAACGCAATAAATCAAGAAATGGAAGAGGTTTGGTACCATTGGGCAGGTAATATTCACTACAAGAAAGTATATAATTGGCAACAATTTTTTAGCAACAACGATAAAATTGTTGGCTAAAATCGATAAATGGCAACAACTTAATAAAATTGTTGCTATATCATTAAACTTTTAACCACGACTACTTTGTTGTTAGCAAATATTTTGATGTTGTTGCAATATTATATAGTCAAAATGATAACTATTAAATTTTAAAAATTTGCAACAACATTTTAGCAACAATTGATAGCATTGTTAGTAAATTTGCATAAATAGCAACAATTTGCTATATTATAAAAAATATTAATCACAATTTTTTTGTTGTTACAAAATGTTTAATTAGTTGTTGCCATATTTGTGGGAAGTATAATAAATTTTAAATACAAATAGAGTTAGCAACCACAAATTAGAATTGTTGGCTATAAATTTTGTTTTGCCAACAACGCAAGTTAATTGTCGCATAAAATATTAGAATAACTGCTTATTTTTCAACTTTCCGCCAAAAAAATGCGCCAAATTTCTTTTTTATTTCTTTTCCGATTTTTTAGCCCACTCTTCCAGTTAACCCACCTCTTTCTAGGTTTTATTTTTCTCTACGCTATATTGAGCTTTCCCTCTGTTGCATCACCTTCCTCTTCGTCTGTTGGGTCCTTTTGCTATTGAATAGTGAAGAAATTGTAAGCAATATTTAATTTTCAATGACTATTTTGTTATCTGATGTGTTTTGTAATTATCCAAAGAATTTTTTATGGTCTTTTGTGAATAGAGTTCTTAATTGCGTATTGAAATCATTAGAATCATATAACTCCTTAGTTACAGTCACTCCTTTACCCCCGAAAATGGTTATAACTCTTCTATTATAGGGGTTTAATGAAGATGGGTTAGAGACAGATTTTAGTTGGGTGTGGAAGGATGAAATTTCTTCTCCAAATTGATAGTAAATTTTTGAGTGGGCATTTGATTCTTCCTTTCAATCTTTTAAGAACTTCGGTTGGTACTTCGATTTCGATTTTCGATAATATATATCAAGTGAATTGACTTCGATTTGGTTCTTTGGTATGGGTCTTGTATACTATGCTATTTTGATTCTTCAAAATTCGCTATTTGAAAAAAAAAATTATTCTTGTTGAGATTGTGTTTATCATAGAAACAATGTGGAACACAATAAGCTTCTCGAATGGTTCCTTACTTTGGTATCAAAAACTTGAGAGAACTTTTTGAGAGATTAGCTAATTTTCATAACGTATGAAGGTGTTTCAGTACTTGTATTTGATTTATAACTTGGGCATTTAACTTAGCACACTAGCTTGGACTCAAAGGGGCTCAATCTTTTACTCAATTTTGTTCTTTTAGCTCCATATATATCATTTGAAGCTTCTTTTGATATGTTTTTTACATAGTTGTCCATAACAGATTTTAAGCATATTAAATACCCACAGGTTCATGTAATGTTGTGCTTATATTTTTAAGTAGTTATATTGCATTACGTTGCTGTATTTTTTCATTTCTTTTCAGTTATATATTCTCGTCTACACTAGTTAAAAAGATGCATTGAACAAAGTTGCAATGACAACATTGTGCATTATTTAAAAAATGAAAGCAAAGAAGGAAATTTAATCTTTGTGCTTAATACGATAAGTAATCATCTCATAATGAGATATAGTATATTATTTGTATCTAATCTTGTGTATTGTGTATGTAATATCGTGCAATATTGTCCTGCTCAAGTTCAATCTCGACTAACTTACTGTGACTTGTGAATGCAGTTGTCGGTGGCAAAGCTAGTAATATTGTTAAGGGTGTTCAATGGTATGTTCTCTATTTTCGTCTTCTGTATGAGAAATCTATTTTAACTTTATTGTTACCTCAAATTGTTCTTCTTATGATGTTTATGAGCAAAGAAAGTGAGCTTATATGTCCATGTGATCATTTAGTTGTTGCTTTTCACGCATTTCTTGTTATTAGTTAAGTGTTAAAGCATCAGTTACTCTCTGTAAATTGGTTTTGACACAATGGATTTCACCTTTCATTGTTTAAGATAATAATGCACACTTTCATATTCTTGCAAAAATAAATTGTTATAGAAAGAATGCTTGAATTCAGTCTGGTGCTGATTAATAACGTATTCATATTGTGTACTGAAGCCACCAGTTACTTGTTTAAGTTGATCAATTTTTTACAAGACTTTCTTGACAAACTGATAAATCATTCTTGGTTGAGAGATCTTACCAGCTAACCTACTTGTAAGACACTTGACAAAAAAAATTTGGGTCGTTTTTATCTTGCTTGTGTCTGACAGAAATGTAAAATTGCACATTGTGTCTGAATTTGTTTTTATCTCTTTTTTGTTTTCTCGTTGTGTATATCATATATGTCAATACAGAGACACATAAGGATACATAAAAAAACAGTAGCTGCTTATTTTTTTCTTGCAGATCTCAGTAAAGTGAGTTAAGCACTTTATAAGATTTCTGAAACTTTTGCTCAATTAGGTAAGTTTTCTACTTAATATCTTACTATGTCGTGTGCTTTACTTTTCAACTTTTCTTTTTAGTTGTTTGTTTCTCCAATTAATGGGACTCTCTCTCTCTCTCTCTTTGTCGCTCGCTCTTTCTCTTTCGTGTAATTGTAATTTTTAAATATGCAATAGTGATATACCCATATATGTATCTCTGAGAGATTTCATTGAATTGTGCTAAGTTATTTGATTTCGTTACATATGCGTGTGAGAGGGTGGATGGGATAAGAGGTTCTATGAAATTGTACGAGAATATTAATCTATCATACACTACATTAATTTTCTTGATAATCAACAATCGATATGAAGGATACTTAAAGAGAATTCATATACGAGGAGTAGCTAAAACAATGTTATATAGTTTTGTATCATAAAATAGTTTGGTATTTTGATTAAATCAGAATACGATGAATTTAAAATTGAAATAGCTTAAAGTGAAACTTTTTGTCTAACATTGTATTCTAATATCCATTTCTCGATCTGCTCTAATATTTGAATTTGGAGTCCATTTTAAAGAATTATTTTTGTGAGCTTTTCTCTACTAATTTTTTGTACTATAAACAATAGCAATTTAAGATATAGTTAATCATATAATTTTATATTTAATATATTATATGTCATTGTAGGTAAGTATATGATGGATAAAAGTTGGATACATATTAAGAATAGGACATTACCAGAGTACTTGAATGGTATGGAACATTTTTTAGACTATGCCTTTTGCAATCCTGAGGTTGGTGTAAAAATTCAATGTCCATGTACTAAGTGTAATAATGTGCTTTGGAAAACAAGAGAAGAAGTAAAGAATGATTTGCTTAAGTGGGGAATAAATCCAACTTATGATAGGTGGATTTTTCATGGTGAGTCGGAGGCATCTTCAGATGATGAAATGAATTCTGGTGCAGATATAAATTTTGACAACGATGATACTTCCACTTTTGAAATGTTAAATGACATGTATCGTGGTATCCCCACTAATAATCATGAGTTTGATGAGACCACTGAGCCTAGATATGAAGAGCCTAACATAGAAGCAAAGAGATTTTATAACTTATTAAAGGATGCAAAGAAAAAGTTATATCCAGATTGTGAAAAGTTCTCCAAACTCTCCTTTGTAGTGCGCCTGTTTCAAATGAAGTGTCTACATGGTTGGAGTAATACTTCATTTGACTCTTTGTTGAAATTATTGAGTGATGCTTTTCCAAAGGAAAATGTGCTCCCTAATTCTATCTATGAAGTTAAAAAGATCATAAAAAATTTGGGTCTAAATTATGTGAAGATAGATGCATGTATTAATAATTGCATCTTATATAGAAAGGAATATGTTGATCTTGAGCAATGTCCTAAATGTGGTGAGAAACGATGGATTGTAAGAAAAGAAAAAGATAGTGATGATGAGCCTACTTCCAGAAATTTGAATAAGAAAACTAAAGGAATTCCTAGAAAGATTCTTTGATACTTTCCTTTGATACCAAGACTACAAAGATTGTTTATGACAAAACAAGATGCAGAAGATATGAGGTGGCATAAAAATAAGCGAGTTGATGATGGAGTACTATGGTGTAACATCCGACAATTTGAAGTGGCTTAGAAGGAGCTCGAAATTTGGGAATAGTCATTTTTGGAAAAATGACGAATCTGGAAATTTGGCTAAGTGTGGAAATCAATGAGTTTTTGGCCAATTTTGAGTAGTCGTAACTCCTAGCTCAGGATGAGTTAGGAGTAATTCCAGTTATGGTTGCGAAGCCCTTGGAACAATCTTTTCAACGCCACTGATTTTGCTCAATTCCGAGTTCGTATGAGGGAGTTACGCCCTTTAGAAGATGGGCAGTGGAAATTTAAGGGCATTTTGGTCTTTTCCCAAATTCTTTCTCTTGAGGTTACATGTTGTATTAGGCTGATCTTTGGACCATTTTTGCCCCATTTTGAAAGAAAAAGATTTAGGGTTCTTGAGATTGAAGAAGAAGAAGATTGGGAATTGTTGTTGAAGTGTTGGAGTTGTTAGTTGTTGTTGATATTGTTGTTGAATTTTGTTGAAGTTATTGTTCCTTGTGAGACTTGATTGGGTTGTGCATTTAAGTTGAAACCTATTGTATGTTGAGGGGATTATGATCCTAAGAGCTATGACCCTTTTGAAGTTGGTTCACCATCAATTCGCAGAAATTTCTGGGCTGTCGATACCCATCTACGGGCCTGACCTACGGACCGTAGATCGATTGACGGTCCGTACTGGTCAACCGTCAATCGGATCAGGAGTTGGGTTTTGGGGCATCGATCTACGGTCACGACCTACGGTCCGTGGCCTGACCTACAGACCGTAAGTCAGAACCGTAGGTCAACACTTAGTCATTTTTCTTAAATGAATTCTGGGGAAAATCTCTGAAGCGATCTACGGACCTGCAGGACGGACCGTAAGTCCATCTACGGTCCGTCGATGGCGTCCGTAAGTTACACCTGTGTCACCAGAAATCTGAAGTTTCAGCCAAGTTTCCCCATTCCTTTTCTCACTTTCTCATGCATGTTCCAAAGTATTATGCCTATGTTTTACAGTTGTTTCCGACACTCCAAAGTACGTCTAAGCGTTCAAGAATCCCTCCTCAACATGTGATCGAATACCTTGAATTCATGATTCCGATTCAAGGAAAGATAGTCAGAAGTCAAGTAAAAGAGTATAGAGTTTCAAGTCGAGTAAGAGTCTCAGTTTCAAGATAAGTCATGAGTTTAAAGTTGAGTTCTTTTCTCAAGGTTATTAGGGAACTATGTATTCCCAAAGAAGTTTTAAATAAATGTTTTCACATTTAGACAAGGTTGGAAGCTGAGATTTCCAAAGGAGCCTTCGGGCTAGTTTTTGAGTAATTATCTCATATCAGCAGGAATAAATATGTTTTAAAAACATAAGAGCCAGTACGTTTTTAGGAGTAGTATCGAGCACCGAATTGGGGGAGCGTTCAAAGAACCCACAGCCCCCATAGAACCATGTTAGCCACCATGGGTAGAAAAGGATCATGCTTTTTAGATGAA